>NC_132892.1:19011454-19311454 GCF_030463535.1 Salminus brasiliensis
AGCAACAGTGCGGTAAGTGAGGAGCTTTAATCAGCGCAGTCAATCAAGGCCTGCTGGCTATGGAAGATGTTTCCTGGCAGAAAAAAATACACATAAAAAAGCTGCTGAATATTGTTGAAGTTAAAGTCGAAGAAAAGTGAAAAGGTCATAAATTTCCCTGTTTCAGTTTTGATTTAGTTTTAGCTGCTGCATTTATAACATGGCCAAGGCACTGCTTTCCCATTCATCTTTTAAAAGCCCTTAATGTAGAAAGGCGTATTACACACTGAGGTGTAGAAATCAGTAACTACAGCTATTCTTTGCTAAGACTGTAGTAACACTTTCTGCCTGCAGGCGGTCCACAGGCGGTCCACAAGAGGTTAAAAGCCCTTTCACATTAAAGTCATTAAGCCAGTCATTCCTATAGATAATTGCACAGCCAGTCCATCTAACATGCATCATTTGAAGTAAGGTACATACTCTGGACAGATGGACTGTATAGATAACGTGAAGTATGGTAGTAAAATCTAGTATTATAATAGCTATAGTAAAATTATGTATTATAGTAACATTTGATATTATAATACTTATAGTAGTATTAAAATAAAATGTAGTGTTTTAATACTTATAGTAGTATTTAGTATTATAGTGAAATGTAGTATTATCCTTATTAGTATTACTATTTGGTATTATAATAACACGTATAACACTTATAAGTATCATAATACTTATAGTAGTATTTAGTATTATAATACTTATAGTATTTAGTATTATAATATGTATAGTAGTATTTAGTATTATAGTGAAATGTAGTATTATACTTCGTATTAGTTATAGTATTTGGTATTATAATGACATTAGTAATATAATGAAGTAGTATTTAGTATTATAATACTTATAGTAAGATTTAGTATTATAATACTTTTAGTAGTATTTAGTATTATAGTGAAATGTATTATTTATAGTATTTGGTATTATAATAACATTAGTAATATAATGTAGTAGTATTTAGTATTATAATACTTATAGTAGTATTTAGTATTATAGTAAAATGTAGTATTATACTTCGTATTATTTATAGTATTTGGTATTATAATAACACGTATAACACTTATAAGTATCATAATACTTATAGTAGTATTTAGTATTATAATATGTATAGTAGTATTTAGTATTATAATACTTATAGTAGTATTTAGTATCATAGTGAAATGTAGTATTATTTATAGTATTTGGTATTATAATAACATTATTAATATAATGTAGTAGTATTTAGTATTATAATACTTATAGTAGTATTTAGTATTATAGTAAAATTTAGTATTATAGCAGATTTGCTTCTTTTGTGGTAACATGGTACTTGAAGTTTGAACTAAAGATCAGGTTTAATTGTCCTATTCTGGGCTATGTGGATGGGAATTTGGTGAGTCTTTGGCTAGCTGCAAGCTAAAGCTACAGCATACTGTATTATTATGTTTGTCAATCCCTGGGAAACTGCAGCTTAAATAATCTAATGTTGTCCAAGGTTTCAATTTTCTTTTCTGCTTTTGCAACACATCACTGCACATTACTGCAACACACTGAAGACGTTTAGCTTTTTGTTCAAACACTCAGAACGCAAGACACTGATCAGATATGGGCTCAGTGGCATATCTGATTAAGAATGAAACTTGACTATCAGCAAAACCAAAAGCAAGGGGCTTACCCAGTGGCCAATATTTGCTCACTGCATTTTGAGCTCACTTGTAGCGACTGCAGTGTGCAATGATGGCCAGAATGAAGGCAGTGTTTTATTTTAGCCTGGATATTTCTTTTAAAGGTTCTGGATTTTTTTCCGGATATGGTTTTGTTATGGTTATGGAAATGTGTATTTCTTGTAGTTGCATGGCCAGTTTGTGTCCCTTCCTTCAAAGCATTTGTTGTGACTGGTGTTGTCCATTTTCTAGGAAAGCACTTTCTCAGGATTTGTGGGGTAATGGCCCATTTATGTGTAATAGCCCAGTAGAGGAATCTAACCTACACTTCTATAGGGTCACAAATGCAGTACACAGGTAGATGTAGTCAGATTTGCTAGAAATGATGCAAATACGCTATACAGACAAAAATACTGGGACACCTGCTCTTTCAGTGGTCTTCTAAAATCAAGGGTATTCAAAATAATTGATCCTGCTTTTGTTGGAAAAAAAATACTTTACAGCACTGCTGTAATGATTTGATTGCATTCAGCCTCAACAGTGTTAGTGGTGTCCGGATGTTGGATGATCACCACCCCACATTATCCCAACTCCCAAACTCATCCCAAAAGTACTGTGTGGCACACACTCATCATTCTAAAGAACACAGTTCAACTACTCCACAGCTCAATGCTGGGGGGCTTTGTATCCCTCTAGCCCACGCCTGGTATTAGTCATGGTGCCAATAGGTTCAGGTTATCAGTCTTTTGTCAGTTCTGCTCTACAGGAACTAGACAAGTTGTGTGTGCGCACAGTGGGTACAAGTAGCAGCAGAATGCATTTATTAGAATTGGTGTCCACAATTATTTGGACATTTATAGTATTAATTAAATAAATAAATAAATAAATAAATATTAAAACATAAAACATTGTGAAAGTACAATATTTTCATAATACTGCTCTAGCCACAGCAGCCCTGATCTAATGTATGCTTAGAAAAATCATGCTCATGATTTCAGTGTAAAGTGATGTCATTTTATTTTTGGTATGGAAAGCTCTCCTCTCACCATGAGCTTGTTTGTTTCACTTTTAGGATATGTCATGTAGCACATCATCATACGCCAGAGGATAGAGAAATATCACGATACTATATATATATATATATAAACAGAGAGAGATAGACAGATTCGGACCAGACGAGCTAGCCTTCATTCCCCAAGCCCATAACAAGTCCTGGATGCCAGTGACGCTGTCACCAGTTCACTGGTTGTCCTTTCTTGGAACACTTTTGGTAGATAATAACCGCTGTATAGTGGGAACACTCCACAAGACCTCTGACCCAGTCATGTGGCCGCGACAATATACTGTAGGCCAATATACTGTGCATTTCCATACATTAATCCATCATGTAATTTTCAAACTTTATATATACATAGAGCATTTCTATTGGTTTATCTCATCCAGAATTATGTACACAGTGTACAGAGCAGCTACAGGGTTCACACCCTGGAGGAAACTAAACACAGATACATGTTCTTTACTGGACTGCAGTAATATACTGACTCTTGTAATAAAGCACAAAGCTATTCATTGCTGTAGTCCATAGCTAACTGCTACCAAACGCTCTCAGCCAGGACATGGCCCCTTTAGGCCCTCATGAAGAGGAAGTTTAATCTTTCATTAATAATGTAATAATGTTGACACTGTAAACACCAAAGCTAAAGCACTTCAACTTGTCTTCTAATTCGAGGAACTTTTGTTTTTCTCAGAGCACGGGAAGAATATGTGCAGCTTTGCAGGAGACTTTCTCAGAAATGTTGCTGTGGATCTTTTCCTGTTTTAATTGATGAACACATGCGGGACCGTTTTTTTTTTTTGTTTTTTTTTTTTCTTTTTCTCTCTTTTTTTTCCCGACAGCATCAAAGGAGGGAGGAGGACAGTCAGGAAGTACCCTGCGTTCCACCCGCCTGATTTTGAGAAACAAACAATTTCCAATTTCCATAGGGAGCCTGCAGCAGACAGTGTTTCCGAGAGACACCATCCACTGCACAACATGACCTCAAAACACTCAGCAAAAAAAAAATCCACTCTCCTGACTGCTGGAGGTAAAAGAGGAGAATGAATTTGCCAGAATTTGAGGCCACACTCAACTCACCAAGAGTTTATACTGGACAATCAACCCCTGCAAGATGAAGACAGGCTGTTTCAGTGTCTGGATTCATATTCTTCACAAATATAACAATTACTCATATTTTCTAGGAGCCTTACCAGCAGAAATGCCAAAGGTGGTCCAAACACATTGTAAAAAAGGGAGTTATGTAATAACTGAAATTTTGGGAGAAGGACCACGCCCAAACTCCTCCCCTCCATTTCTACACACTATAAAACCGTTCCTCTCCCTTCTCGTTCTTGTGGCGAAAACTTGCACCCCACCACCGCCCCTGCTCCTCCTGATCATCTAATCATACTCAACCTCTACCTGGCAAGGAGGGTCTGGCTTCGGGTCCCATCAGCTCGAAGCCCCCCAGAACTCCAGCCCAAATTTCTCGAGTTCTCCTCCTTGCCTCAGCTAGCGTGGTCCGCATTCTCAAACACCCTGTTGCATCACAATGAATAAATCAAAGCAATGTATCATTAAGTCAATTTTGGAACGACACATCAGTCTTTAATGGTCTTTATTTTCTACATAACCAGTATAACCAGTCCACCAGCCTCTCAGGATATTCAGGATTCATAACCATACAATACAGAATTGTGATGAAATTGGATATTTCACAATGCACTGCATTCTTTCGCCGATTTGTCGTGAGGTCAGAGATTTAGAAGCTATCTATAGCCATGACCCAGTGTAAATACTGCATAAACTGTCTGAGAGGAGGCAATAGGATTATAGGGGAATTCCACAGATTCTTCAAAGTCAGATTTATTTGTATAGCGCTTTTTACAACTGTTGTCGTCACAAAGCAGCTTAACATAATTAGTAATTAATAAAAGACAGAGACAAAAAGAAGAAATAAAGACATATGGGTCAAAGACCCGCAGTAAGCAAGCCAATGGGCAACAGTGGCAAGGAAAAACTCCCTCAGAGCTGGAGGAAGAAACCTTGGGAGGAACAAAGACTCACAAGGGGGACCCGACCCATCGTCCTCTGGTCAGAACTATTTAAACATTATTGATAAAAAATTACCAAACCAGATACAGCAGATAGTTAATAGTGGTGATATTAATAGTGGCAGATAGTTACGAGTCTATTTAGGTTTTAACATGGTCATTAGACAGGTAGCAGTGGTAGGAGGGTGTGCCGCTGGTCTGTTATGGGTGGTGGTGGGCCTGATGGTCGGATTGGTAGGTGGCAGCTGGTCTGACGCAGGTAGAGGGGAGTAAAAACATCACATTCTCAAAGTGGCTGTAAAAGAAATGACGTTTATGTAATGCAATTTATGATATGATGTCAATATATGTAAGTAAACACTTTTATGTCATAGTGTTTAGAGCATTAAAGCCATCTGATTTCATTCCACTCTTCTGACTGCTGGAGGTACAGCGTGAATGACCAGAATTTGAGGCCACCAAGAGTTTATCCTGGACAATTAACCCCCACAAGCTGTGGTTCCAATCCCCACCACTGTGAACAAGTCTGACTCAGTAAGTTTAGAATGATACATACAGGGCCTTTCTAAATGACTACCCATTCAATTCTGCAGAACTTCTGAGAAGCGAGCAGACTATGTTTTAAAGGGCAGACTGAACGTTCTTGCTCTTTGATGATAAAATCTAGATTCTAAAAATATTATAAAATGAATAAAAGTTCATGTCAGTGTTTACAGTTCAGTGCAAATATAATCCAATATGGAAACTGCAGAAGCTGCAGAAAAGCCAGTATTCTGTACTAATGTATGATGTCACCAAAACCAACTGTATTCTGCCCCCCAACAGTCCAGCCCTACCAGTCCCAGTCCACACTGAAGAGATGGCCTTTGTTTCAGCCTGGCCTGCTTTCTGAACGAAGCACAATACAGATGTAGAGAAGTACTGCCAATAGAATAGGACTCTCTGGAGCAGATAAACATGAATCTATTGGCACCAATTGGTTAGGGATATAATAGTGCTGACTGGGATGATGGTAATTGTGAATGAGGTGAGGTGGTGATCATCCAACATCCTGACCTCACCAACGCTCTTGTTGCTAAATGCAACCAAATCCTCACAAGCTGGTAAAAAAAAAACATCTATAGAAAGCCTTCTTCCTGGACAGTAGAGAGAGAATAATATCTTAATACCCTTCAGAATTCAGAAGAAGCAATCAATGAGAAGGTGTTCCAATACTTTTGTCCATATAGCTAAAAAAAAAGGAAAAGCTAATTGTAGATCTTGTAGACCTTGTCGTTCTCTTAACTCAGCAGCAGCATGATAACCTTGTGTTTGTCCAGTGGAGCACTGAGGCAGGGGTTGAAGGCATGGGGTTATGAAGGGGAGGCCTAGACACATCAGACGGACAGACAGAGCCCAATTCTAAGCACCTTCTCCATCCAACAAGCCAGACTCAGAATCAGGAGTCCAGTAAAGGTAGCACTATGGCCACCAGCTTTCCATATAAAGACATCTACTTAGTTATAAAGATACTAACATATACCCTGTACACTTGCGGTTCTTAGGGTGCTTTCACACCTACATTCATCAAGGTCAAGTATAGGAAGGTTCAGTCCTCACAGGTGATGACGCTGGGAAAAATGCAGTGCGACAAAATGTATACAACCAAAGGGCGAGCCTTAGTTCAGACCTCGGTCCAGACTTTCAGGTGTGCAAACGCCCTTAATGTCACAGTCAGCCATTCACATCACAAGCCTTATTATTCATGAGTGAGTAATCAAGGCCTGGGCCGGCTGGCATGGGTTAATAAATGCCTGATTAGGATTAGGGCTCTCTCTCGATTATAATAGTAATCAAGTATTTGAGCTCCTAACAGAAATGGACTATACTATAGCCTATACTGTCATATGAATCATATGAATGGGTGTCTCAATCAGGCTCTTCTAACAAAAAAAAAAAAAAAAAAAAGAACAGCCATTACATTAAAACCACTGATCGCATTACAATGGATATACAAATTAGGCAGCAGCTGAGCAGTCAGTTCTTGATGGTGATGTGTTGGAAGCAGGAAAAATGGGCAGAGCTTAATGCCTAGGAGCCTGGGTCAGAACCTCTCCAAAACATCAGGCAGGTCTTATGGGATGTTCTTTGTATGCAGTGGACGGTACCTACCAAAAGCATGTGATTGGCATGATTCATGGAGGCCCCACCTCACAACTCGCAGGACTTGTGGGAAGAATCTGCTGGCAATGTTTCGGTGCTTACAGTACGCCTTCAGAGTTTTTGTGGAGACCATGCTTTTTTCAGTGATGCGAGTGGGGAGCGAAAGCTAACTCGTCTTGCCCGATCCCACAGAAGAGCTACTGTGGCACAAATTCCTGAAAACAGTGAATGCTGCCTGTGTCTTGGGAAATCCATGCCTCAACAGGTTTGAGCTGAGTTTGGTGGCATTAGGGGGGGCTATGCTTATATTTAGGCAGAGGGGGTGGTTAATGTAATGGCTGGTTGGTGTATAAGTAGAAGAAACATTCGCTCTACCATACTTTTCAGAAAAGTCCTGATGCGTAATAGTATCGGCATTATTCAGATGGGCAATATTTGACCCATAACTCCCACTCTAGGACTTCACAACCTCACAGCAGCACAGGCACCACTTAGCCGTGAATGAAAAAAAAAGGGCCATGCTGGCTTCGTGATCCAGACCAACTAAACTAAACAAAGTTCTTGACCAAACATCAAGCCCTCGCCCTTTCAAATGCATCAGCCAAGCTTAAGCCATCAATCATTCTCTGCTGGAAAAAAAAGAAGAAATGGCATGAAGGTAAGCTGAAGTGAAACAAATCACATATAGGCTGTGAAAAAAACAACAAATGAAACCAATGATGACAAACAGGATGGTCTGACCACTGACATTCCAGGCCGGAGAGAGGGATCCCCGAAATAACTCGCCTCCGTGTAAACATGGAATTACGTTAAATACAGCACGGTTCAGACAGGCCTTAGCAATCAGGGGCGCCAGGGCTAGCAGCTCCTGACCACGAAGCCAGAGACGCGCTGTTGACAAGAGTTTTCCACCTCCTTATTACATTACAAGGCATGGCTTCTCAAAGGGGCGGCAGACAAAAAAAAGAAGAAAAGGAAAGCCCAAAACAAACCAAAACAAAACAGAAGGAATACAAAATAATTAACCGTGCTAAAGACAGTCAACCCAGCGATCAACCAGGATAGAGGGCATTAAGATACTGAGGATCCACCAGTGGTCATTACTCCCACATTAGAACTTCACAGTATCTCCTAAGACTGCAGGTACTTAAGTGACAATAAGTCTTGGAGTGTAAAACAGCTGAATGTAAGGGATTAACGGACACTTTAAGACCCTTCATTCAAATTCCCTCCAGTTTCTAACTAGTGCAGCCTATTCTTTCAGGGTGACCAACCCAAAAACACAGTTAATAGGTTAATTATAAGATATCATGCACTGACATCAACCTGATTCAAAGGTGTACATGGGCTTCGCATGAGGAAAAATACATTACGTCAGGCCTGCCACTGCCTCTCAGGTTATTACTTTTAATTATAGGCTATTACAGTGAATAACACGCCTGTCCCATAACATCTGATGTGCCGTAATATCTGAAACCACCCTACATAGGCCGCGCTACTGCACCGGGGTTGAAAATTCCCACAGCAAGCCATGAGATGCTGTATTATGTGCAAAAGGCTGAGCTAGATCACAGAGGCTTGCAGCCATACGATCCAAAAAAAAAAAAAAAAAAAAAAAGAGGGGGAAAAAAAAAGGAAAAGCTTCTGTTTGTTTCGGCTCATTGAGCGGCCTTAGAACGGAAAGATCCCGAGTGTGTCTCCACCACATGCAGTCGCATTTAATGCATTTAGCCCATTATATCTTCCCTCCCCCCTCTTTATTTGGACAAATCGATTTACCAGATTGGAGTCAGCTCATATAAGCCACAGGGAAGCGGCCAAATCAGCTTGACAGCCTCCTGCAACTGAGACACGACGACAACTAGTGTCAAACATAGTACTGAATACTGCATTTCGATTTTTTTTCATTTAAATACATGATTTTATTTATGCTAATTTAGCTGCAAAAAATAAATATGAAAAATGTCATTTTTTCATCCCAGGAAAAACACTGTGGTCAATTCCCAGATCCAGATTAAAGCTAAAACGTAGGCTAGGACAACGTCCAGTGGTGACTCACCACTGACACTGCAATTTAGCCCGAGACTAGGCTCAATCAATGTGCAGGAAAGCCGGTCCTTAGTGCTCAGACAGTGATGAGTATTTTCACTCATTTTGACATTTGATATTCCACACTGTAGCTATTTAAAACTGAGGCCCACCTCTGAACAGAAACACGGACCAGCCATAACATTAAAACCACCTGCCTGACTAAGATTGGGTTCGTTCCCCTCGTGCCCCCAAAACAACTCTAATTCATCAAGACCTCTTGACACCCCTGGAGGTGTCCTGTGGTATCTAGCACTAAGACGTTAGCAGCAGATCCTTCCTGTAAGTGCTGTAAGTTGTGAGGTGGGGCCTCCATGGACTACATCAATGAGCCTTGGGCACCCAGGACCCTGTCGCCGGTTCAGCAGCCGTCCTTTATTGGACCACTTTTGAAAGGCACTAGCCACTGCAGACCTGCCTGTTTTGGCGATGCTCTGACCCAGAGGTCAAAGTCACTCAGATTCTTACACCTGCCTACCTTTCCTGCTTCCAACACTTCAGTGTTCACTCGCTGCCTAATAATGATAATGTTTCTTTCTGAGGTTTTAATCTTATGGCTGATCAGTGTATAACGTCATATTCACATTTCTCCCTCAGTAAGTATAATGGGAAATACATTGATCAGTCAGAGAGGGGGCTGTACAGCTACAGTTTTGCGGCTTTCGGGCAATAAACAAACTAGTATCTCCATTTCTGAATCTGCCGGTTATTCTTTACATTGTGTCAGGATGTCATGACGAATGGACCAATAGAAATGCTCCAAAATGAATTAGATAGAAATACAATCCCTAAAAATGTCCATTTAAAGTTAAGCAGGTTTTGTCATTCTACTGTAAAGTTGCTGTTTGGAGATTTTGAAGTATACAGCATGGTCCATAAGGTCCAACTGAATATCCTGCTGGTGAACTACATTCACTAATAGAAATACTGTAAGAAAAAAAAAAAAAGTCTACTGTAAATTTGCTGTTTTGGAGATCCAAGGTTTTACAGTGATGAAAGGTGCCTTTAAAAGGTAGAACACATGGTCCTTAAGGTCTAACTGAATATCCTGATAGTGAACTACATTCACTAATACAAACGCTCCAGAATAATGCTCCGGATTGACTTGTCCATGAAGTCCAACCGAGTATCCTGAGAGTGAACGACATTCCCAACATTCCCTAATAGAAATGCTCCAGGGAAAAAAATCAAACAATGCTCTAAAAGTTTTAAAAGTTTTTTTCCTTCTATTAAAAGTTAAGGCGGTTTTGTCCTTCTACTGTAAAGTTGTTTTGGGTTTTTTTGCAACAGCGACAAAAGGTGCCCTTTAAAAGCTGTACAACATGCTCCACAAAGTCCAACTCAGTGTCCTGAGAGTGAACTACATTCCCAACATTCGCTAAAAGAAATGCTCCGGAAAACATCTCCAAACAAAAAGTCTCCAAAATAACTGAATAACTTTTTTTTTTTTTACTTCCATTGAAAGTTAAGACGGTTTTGTCCTTCTACTGTAAAAAAAAATATATAAATAAATAAAAAATAAAGTATATATATATATATATATATATATATATATATATATATATTTTTTTTTTTTTTTTTTTTTTTTTTTTTTTTTTTTGACCTTTTAAAGGTGTCCCTTTACAAAGTGTACAACCCAGGTGGTCCACCTCAGTGTTCTGATGGTGAACTACATTCCCAACATTCAGTAACAGGAATGCTCCAAAAAAGGTCCAGCTGAGCACTAACTGCATTCACTTAAAAAACTGAAGAGTAAAATAAGATAGACTAGAGTGAAGACTGGCATGTGTGAACCTAAAGGCAAAAATAAACTATATGGTGGAGATATGGAGTTATGTCCCCTAGCTAAAGGTGCTGAGCTGTAGTCTCTCTTGGAGACTTCAAGGTCCCACCACAGTGCCTAGACTGCTGCCTGCTCCTGCTCTGCAAACGCTTGCCCCTCAGTCCTGCGAAGCTGCCAGGCAAGCTGCCACTCTGCAGAAACAGCATGCCTACACATAAAGCCCCCCATAGTAAACAGCTGCACTTCGCTTACCCGTTTGTTCTCCATTTTTGTGTCCTCCGTCAGGGATGAAGAGCGACTCTGGCTGATGTTTATTTGCTGCTGAGGTGACATAGTTTCCATTCAGACACGTTAACAGGTGGTCGGACTGATCCAAGCAAAGCAACCCCCCTCCCTCCAACCCTCCCCAACTTTAAGTTATCCCAGCAAAGGCAACACAGCGTGGACCTGAACGCAAACTTCAGAACACATCCCGAATCCGCTGGAGGGGGGAACGACAGCGCGACGCACACGGTCCATAGTCGCTGACATCCAGGCGAAATGGGGGGCGTCAGTGCCTCGCGCTCCAGCGCTCTGAATGAAGCACCAACTTTCCTTTTGGTTATTAGCGGCTCGTGAGTGACTCGCTCGTTCGAAACGGTTCTTTTCAATGACTCACTTGAACCGGTTCAAAGGTCTGAAGACTGAACCGGTCATTTTCTACGCGTCCATTCGCGCCGCGAATTTTAAAACCAGGTTCGAGTAATGGGTCAGTGTTTCACAGTTCAACCACATCCGTTCATTACCTAAGATATAGTGTCAAATCTGAAGTATGTATGATTCGCTTTCGTTTTCTTTTAAATTAATGTAAACAGTCCTTTCTTTCTGCTGTGTGTATTACAAATCTCAAGCACTGAGGAAGTAAGAAAAGAGACTGGTTCCCTGAATCCGAGTAAAAGTGAGGAGAATAGCTGGTCCTGGCCAGGGAATCAACGAATCGTTGGAGCGGCAGTTCAGAATCGGTTCACTGAGTCTCGCTAAAGGCCGATTATAACAGCTACGCCGCTGGGTCTTAAAGCCCTCCTGCGTGTTTCTCCGGTTAATCCAGGGGTTCCTGATGCTGTCGTAGCGCTGCTCTGCTGCTGATATCGTTTTAAAGCCATTACTCACATCACACTCTTACTTAACACAGCTTTCAGCGGTGCTTTCTGGATGAACTGCATCAGAGATGTTCACTATTATTTTAGGCACCCTTAAGTCTTTGAGATGAGGGTCTAGGTCTCTTGTTTGTGTTGCAGGTGTGGGTCAGAATCCAGTGTTGAGTCTCCAGTGTCTGAGATGCAAGTTCGAGCCTCTGAGGTATGGGAAATGTCACATCTCAAGTCTCTAAGTGCGAGTCAGTCTCAAGCTTTTAAGTGGCAGAGTAGGAGTCAAGCCTCGAGCCTCTGAGGTGCAGATCCGAGTCGTCTTCAGTCTCTGAGGTGCGGATCGGAGTCACCGTTGAGTCTCTGAGGTGCGGATCGGAGTCACTGTTGAGTCTCTGAGGTGCGGATCGGAGTCACTGCTGAGTCTCTGAGGTGCGGATCAGAGTCACTGTTGAGTCTCTGAGGTGCGGATCAGAGTCGTCTTCAGTCTCTGAGGTGCAGATCAGAGTCGTCTTCAGTCTCTGAGGTGCAGATCAGAGTCGTCTTCAGTCTCTGAGGTGTAAGTAATAGTCAAGTCTCCAGTCTCTGAAGTGCACATCAGAGTCAGTGTTGGGTTTCTGAGGTGCAGATCAAAGTCAAGTCTTCAGTCTCTGAGGTGCAGATCAAAGTCAAGTCTTCAGTCTCTGAGGTGCAGAATGGAATCGTATTCAGTCTCCAAGGTCCAGATCTGAGTCAATGTTAAGTCTCTGAGGTGCAAGGCAGTGTCAGGTCTCCAGTCTCTGAGGTGCACATCTGAGTCACTGAGTCGTCTTCAGTCTCTGAGGTGCAGATCAGAGTCGTCTTCAGTCTCTGAGGTGCGGATCAGAGCCACTGTTGAGTCTCTGAGGTGCGGATCAGAGCCACTGTTGAGTCTCTGAGGTGCGGATCAGAGTCACTGTTGAGTCTCTGAGGTGCGGATCAGAGTCACTGTTGAGTCTCTGAGGTGCGGATCAGAGTCACTGTTGAGTCTCTGAGGTGCGGATCAGAGTCGTCTTCAGTCTCTGAGGTGCAGATCAGAGTCGTCTTCAGTCTCTGAGGTGAGATCAGAGTCACTGTTGAGTCTCTGAGGTGTAAGTAATAGTCAAGTCTCCAGTCTCTGAGGTGCAGACCAGAGTCAATGTTAAGTCTCTGAGGTATAAGTCAGAGTCAGGTCTCCAGTCTCTGAGGTGTAAGGTCAGAGTCAGGTCTCCAGTCTCTGAGGTGTAAGGTCAGAGTCAAGCCTCCAGTCTCTGAGGTGTAAGGTCAGAGTCAGGTCTCCAGTCTCTGAGGTGTAAGGTCAGAGTCAAGCCTCCAGTCTCTGAGGTGTAAGGTCAGAATCAGGTCTCCAGTCTCTGAGGTGTAAGGTCAGAGTCAGGTCTTCAGTCTCTGAGGTGCAGACCAGAGTCAATGTTAAGTCTCTGAGGTATAAGTCAGAATCAGGTCTCCAGTCTCTGAGGTGTAAGGTCAGAGTCAGGTCTCCAGCCTCTGAGGTGTGGATCTGGATGAGTTGGGAGTCTAAAGCCTAAAGAGGGAGTCTAAATAGTGAGTCAAGTCTCCAGCCTCTTTACTTTTACTTTTGTGTATTTAAAACAAATCTCTATATGAACAACCAAGACCACATCAGACTCGAGGCAGAGGACGCATGTGATCAGTCTTTTAACCAAAGAACATGACCAGCCATTAAAGACCTGACAAATCATAATGCCTTGATAAATCTAAACATGCCTTCACAAATCTAACAGTCTGAATGGTGCTAGAGGGAGTCAGCACTTTGTCGTGAGGCTTGGAGCAGATGTTTAGACAGCCATTACGCACCACAAGCACAGGCAATAAAATATGTGCCCTGAAATAGCACAAAATCACTGCTTGTGATGAGCCTACATACTGCAGTGAGGGCCCAAATCTGAGACAACTGGTGAAAACGTCCATTTAAAAAAAATATAGTTTACATGAAACTTCCAACATTATAATGAAAAAGAATAACAGCATGCTCTCGCCCTGCATGAACGCCGTGAAAACCTCTGATGAGTAGATCAGATCCAACTCAGAGTTATCTGAGAACGAGATTCATTAGAAGAGATAAGACTAAAAAAAGGTCTTCACATGTCAGACATTTTCTTAAGTTATAATATTATAGTTTGCCCTTATTTCATTACTTGTTTACAGGTTTAAATGAAAATTACAGCTCTGGAATTTGACCTTTGTCTTCACTGTATATTTAAAAAGTATATTTAAGGTCTTATTCTTATCCATTTTTAGAGGACTGCTGGTGTGTTGCATTTCATGCATTTCGCAGCTGTACTAGCTCTACTAGCGCTGCATTGTATCGAGATCAGTGCCGATACTGGCACTTACACACAGTAACAGAGAGGCAACAGAGAGCACCGATACCATGAAGTTTACTGATGCCCTACATTTTTTGGTCGCAAACTTTGTTATAAACCATTAAAACATTTAAACAACCAGTTAAAGTCAGTCATGAATAGTTATCACCATTAAACAGACATTTAATGCAACTTTTACATTTACAGCACTTTATGTTTCCATGTGATTATTTTTTTTTTTTGGTTCTGAAACCAATAGTTGAGTTTAAGCAGCTTGTTTAAAGACGAACAAGCACTGAAGTTTCGTAGCTTATTACACAGAGACGTGTAGCTGAATGTGAAATTGCTGTGTAAGCATTTACATTTACATTTAAAGCATTTAGCAGACACTCTTATCCAGAGAGCTTTGCTATTTACCCAAGAAAAACCTCAGCTAGTTTGAATAGACATATTAATTCAAAGATACCCCTAAGCTTAGACACTAAGCACTTTTTATTTTGAAACTGCCATTTTTTCACTGCTATAAAACGTGAATTTTAAACACCAGTTAAAAGCTGCTTGGTCGAGCTTTGCAAGACCATGCTACCCTACTTGCCTGTGTTTCTGCATTGTGGCAATTTTAATGTTTTCATAGCTCTGAAACTATTCAAATGTGCCGTTCCTCAAACGCTTTCTTATTTAGGACAAGGTATAAAAGTACAATCTGTAAAAAGTGGAAGACTATAAATATCAGGATTTATAGGCGTCTATCCAGTATTTAAGTCAGAGCGGGTATCGGCTCTGAGCTTGGTACTCTGTACTCTGTATCGGCAAATACTTGGAACTCTGGCATTGGTATCAGTTTCAGAAAGGGAAAAATGGTATGAGTGTATCCTTAATTCCTATATTTAGAAGAAATTCCCAAGCTGAACAACATTACACACACTCACACACACTTTTTCAACTCGGAACTGGGGTTATTAAAAGAGCAGCTGTTAAAAGAGCAGAACCACACTCCAGTTCCACTTCGAGGTCCATTAATCTCTGCTGTAGTGTCCGTCTAATCTAAGCCGTAATCTGAATCATGACTGTAGTCATTGAGGATGTTCCAAGATTCTCATCCACTTTGCATTTGTCTCAAAAGACAAGCCACTGAATCCTGCTAGATACAGCAAGTCACAACAACTCCAGGCTGCTTTGTCTTGGAGACTGAAAGTTAACAGAGCTCTCGTCACTCTTTTAGCCAGTGATCCAAGGGCTGCTGAAAACTGGAAAACAAAAGGCCAGGGGCGGCATTTTGAAAGTGGCCGAGAGCAAAGCAGTGAAAACAGCAATAAACATTTTACTATTCTGCATCTCCGTCAGTGTAAGTCAGACGGGGCCTGTTAGGACGATTCGGCCTTACGCTGCAAGCAGAGAACAACTCAATAAAAAAAGCAATTACTGGGTTAGTGTAAAAACGGAGCGAAGAAGTAGAAGTGGCCCTTGTTGTAAATTGTGTTAAAAGGAAGGGAAAGTAGGCCATGAACTGTGCTGCAGTTAGCAGAGGCAGCCTACGGAGGGGGCGGGGGGGTACTCTGGAAACCTCGTATAATTAAGAAGACCAAGAAGAACTCCTTCAGACAATTAGAGAACCATCGTAACGATGGCAGCCCAGTGCCTGCGGCAATAACGAACAGACTCTTCTTTATAAAAAAGTTTGGAGAGTTAAATGATAAACGAGGGAAGAAAGTTGTGAAGTCATAATTATGGCATCTCCCTCGGGAACTGACCCATCACGTTCAGCTCATATGACACTAACAACAGGTTCTGAAGAGATGAGTTTAGAAGCCCTCATCACGCAGTCAGGAAAAAAGGCCTAACCACACTGAAACATTGATGCCCCTCCCACAGGGTACAAACAATGCAAATGTGACCTCGAAAAGCATTGAAAAGAAAGGTGCTACAAATTATGATGTACCCTAACTAACGGTACTGAAGACATACCCTTAAATGACGATGTTCATATCCTGAACGGTAAAGTTCTTCAAAATAAAGGTTATAAAGTCAAATAGTTATTTGAGGGATGCCATAAAAAATTGGCTCCATTATCTTCCCAATATGAGTCTCTTAACTCACCCACTCACTAGGACTACTAGGACTCCCCCTACTATTTGCAAGGTTCCCGACACTAGGATGAGGGTGAGGACATGCTTCCTCCCATTCAAGAAGAAGAGAAGTCAGCCACTGCCTATTTTTGCACTGCCAGTGCAGCATCCCTAGGCAGCCAAGGCACTCAGAGGAAAGCCCCAGATCACTAGTAGCTCTGATACATCAGCTAACAGCCATCTGTGCCGGCCAGCATCACAGTGGGAGTGCAGCGGGGGACAGAGCCATCCACCCACCCAGAGAGAGCATGGCCGATTGTGCCCTCTCAGGCTCCGGCTCCTGATGTTCCGGGATTCGAACTCATGAAGCCTGGAATTTTCTTCGATTTGTTCTTAAGAAAAGTCCTAATAAAAAGTCGACGTCAGATTCACGTTGTGTTTGTTTTTAAACTGCAGACTTGTTCTCAGCTCAGACGGATCCCATGGTCCTTGTAAATTGTCCAAAAAAAATGCCAACTAAGAAATCACTGCTGAATCTCAGAGTCTTTGCGAAAAATGCAAAAATTCTTAAGAACGACTGGAGGCCCTTTGTTTGTCATAGAGTTGTGTGAGTATGGAGAACCTTTACAAGGTTCTTTACACTGGTTCTTTGAGTGATACTTGTGAACCAGTCGTTTATACAGTGTTCACATACTCTGAACACCTCCTAGGCACCAGTCACATAAATCCGACACCCTGGTTCCTATACGGTTCCCGTCATGGACCTATGGGCCGAGTAAAAACCTTTACTTCAGATAAGCACTGGCTGGTAGTGGATTTGAGTTGATGAAAAAGTGGCCATTACAACCTCTAATACACTCGTCAGTGCTATAAAAGATCACCATGGAGTTCCATCCTGACTCTAAACGAATTGGCCAGAACTGGCAGCACAGCTTTATCAGCCCATATCTACACTTTCAGTGAATGGGAGTGAGTGAGATCAGCCTGTGATTAAATGCCAAAGCAACATCTAATCTAATAAAGGATATGAACATGGATAAGAACGTTATCTGATTGTAGGAGGCCACGAAGAAGAAAGATGACTTTTAGACCCAAACGGAATCCTTCATTTCTACCGGCCTGGAAACAGAGCAAACAGAGAAGCAGCCAACCAAACCAGAAGGTGAAATATCTATTATTATTATTATTATTATTCCATTAATTCCCCAAACCCTCTTTGAAGGGGGATCCAAAGCATATAGCCAAAAGGACATAACCCCCCAATGCTTTTTTCCATGGTAAACCTGTAAAATTATAAGAATTACTGTCATATCAGGTTGTATTAAACTCAGCTGCCTACTTTCTCCAACATTTTCTGAGCACAAACCTTGGCAGCGACTTGCTCCTTCAGATTGTCTTTCTCCAGAAGAAAAGCCTGAGAGGCTAATAAAAAAAATAAAAAAAAGAGGGAAAAGGGGGGAAAAAAATAGTTTTAGGAGCATGTGCCGTCCCCGCCCTCCACAACACGCTGGCAGAGGACAGAAATAGACAAAGATGGAGTCGTAACCAGCAGTCTGCGCTTCCCACCAAGCACTCCTCTCTGTAATTTGCTGGATCGGTCATGGAACTGAGCGAAGGGTTGGGGTTAGTGGCAAGAGCTCTCTGTGTGTGTGTGTGTTTTTTTTTTTTTGTTGTTTTTTTTTTGGTCATTCCACATTTCTGTCATTACATCTCTCCAGTGAGACTGACTGGGAGGGAAATATGGTCGCCACATGGGGCTTTAGGGTATGCCTCACTCGTCCTCGTGCCAGTTTGAGAATTAGTGATACTATTTCTGCCAAAACTAACACAGCAGCCGGTTATGAACGAACACACCAGTATGTCTTGGTAGCTGCAAAATCATGATGCAATCAACTGTGGGAGGGTTTTGACAGGCCCTGATTGAGCCTAGTCTTGGACTGTGGGCAGATTCTCTGCTGGAAATCTAGTCCAGAAAGCTGGCTGCAAGAATTTAGCTGTTTGAACTTTGTGAACATTGTTCAGTGAACCTTAAAGCTGAGCACCTCCAAGGCTCTGGTTCGTATATGGTTCCCATCATGGACATATGGGTTGAGTAAAAAACTTAACTTCAAACTTCAACATCAAACCTTTACATTTTGCAGCGGTTCTTTAAAGACTACAGGTTCGTCATATTGACCCACGTCATTTTTACAATAATGGCTCTTTAAAGAAGCACCCTTTAAAGGTTTCATTACCAAGCGACTCTTATATTTAGGAGGCAATTGCTCACCAGCCTCCACCTGACTTTAAAAGTCCTCTACTTACATGCCTATCTTGCTGCTTGCAGATTCTGAAGTCTTCTCTTGTTCCGTCCTTCCTCCCAGTCGCCACCAGTTTGGTCCCACCCGGTTGCCCAAGGGGTTTGCTCCTCCCCTGCCTTCCATGTACGGCAGGATCTGCGAAGGTCCAGATGTTACAAGACCTGGGCTGACGACATGGGCCTACGCCACGCTCGTCTCCAGAGTCATCTGGAAGAAATGGTTCTGCTCTGGCATCAACCCTTTCTGGCCCTGTTTGGCAGCATTATCTGAACAGTTCTGCATAAATCAAATGTACAGTAAACTCCTGTTGTACACGTACGTAGTGGTTCTTAATAATGGCCAACCAGTTGCATGTTTAGTTATTTGGGAACCTTTTAAAACGGTCCTATAGTGCGACAACAATGGTTCTGCCATTCTAACCAGCACAGCCTTTCTCTTTCACTAAAGGTTTAAGTGAAAGGTAGTGTAGGTATGCTAAGCACATCTAGAGTTCATCTGAGTTCATCTGGGATTGTGCCTGGGATGAGAGGCTGGCTGAGAGGTTTTATGGAAGCATGATCCAGCTAATACTTTAGCTGAGTTACCTCACTGAGCACATGATGGATACTCTCATCCTCCGCAGCGGCACACCTCAGGGATGTGTGGTCTCTCCGCTGCTTTTCCTCCTGTATTTGGAATACCAATGACTGTACCTCAGATGACCCGACCAGACGATTCTACACAGTGGTCCTTGAGTCCATCCTGACCTCTGCCAGAATTGGCTGGTTTGTTGCTGCACTGGGGAAGGCAAAAGGTAAACTAAACTACTAGCTATTATTTACGCTTTTGAAAGAATAGCCCTCAAATAAATAAATAAATAAAACATCCTAATTTTATAAAATGTAACATGTTTTAATTGCATATAAACATAATAAAATTACAAAACAACTGTTACTTTAAGTTATATGCCAATAATACCAATTATAAGTTATATTTATAAGTCATATTCATTTCCAATTTTCTTCACAGTAAAAATTATTTACACTGTGATTTTCTGCTTTCTTAAATTATGACCAAATGTAATTAAACATGCAGATTTTTATTAATTAAATATTTTTTGTGTAATTTTATATATTAGGATCAAGTATTATATTTATGAGTAAACTGTATAACTTAGTCAAATGGTACAAATTTTACAATGGCTGCCAAATAAAAACCTTAAAATAAAAGTAAATAATGTTTTCATTAAAGTTTCTGCAGAGAAGCATCATTATTCATATTTTTCCTGAATTATTACCATAAACACCTTCAAAAAAGTGACAGCACTAAAAGTTCTGCAGGAAACAGGTACATCTGTCCCATTGGCTCACAGTACCATCTATTTGCACACTGAAAAATATCTGTAAAATAATTAATTCAATATCATTTCTCTGCAGAAAAGGTTTTTGTTTGACAGCCCTTGCTGCCAGTCATTGGAAAATCGGTGATACTCGATACACAGCAGTATGTCTTGGACTAAATAGTCCTGCCAGTGGAGATTCTCTGCTGGAAATCTAGTCTAGATTTGGTCTGGTCCAGAAAGCTGGCTACAGGAATTTAGCTGTTTGAACTGACATTGTTCAGAGAACCTTAAAGCTGAGCACCTCCAAGGCTCTGGTTTGTATATGTCGTTTTTTTTAAATTTTTTAACAGTGCTGTGTAATCTGCCGTCTGTCCAAGACCTGCATACGTTCAGGATAAAGAAGAAGCAGATGTAAGAAATATCATTGGAGATGCGTCCACAGGAAGACTTATGAGTGTAGGTACTAAATATGAGTTCCCAATAAACTGGCAACTCTGTATTTTGGTCTGAATGAAGAATTTCTTTGTCTTTGCTCCACTCCCTCGACCTGACCGCGCTCTGTTCTTCATTAAGGCCAGTTCACCATCATAAGCAGTGTCAGAGGAGTGAGGCTTCCAGCGAAGTAAGAAGTTTTAATTGCCAGCTTTCCACAATGTGCAAATATGATGCTAACTGAGGGTGACATCTCCTACAGTAGTTCAAACACCACCTCATAAAGATGGTTAGATAGAGGATCAGAGACATGCTCAGGCCAAACCTGGTAGATGATGAAGATAATCCTTTGGGAAAAATGGAACTGGAAATGCGGTGGGCGGACAGGGTGGCCTTGTGTGAAAAGCAAATCTTGAGTGGTTTCGTCAATCTGCTGGAAGACTATACATCCCCTATGTATTCAATTAGCTAATGAAGTAGCAACTGCTTTAGGTAAACCACAAATAATATACCCGGCCACAACGTAGCCCACAGGGTATTCCGCAGGGTATTCCTACAGCCTGTACTTAATCAGTGCAGGAGCAAATTAGTTCCCTTCACATTTTGCGATGGAATCATGCTGGAGAAAAAGAGTGACCTCAACCTATGAAATATTTTCCTTTAGAGCTACATTTTCCCCTGCTATGAATCACTCGATCATTCGCTGTGATCTACACAAGAGCCAACTAAAACCATGGTCAATGTACTGCATACAACTGGTAGAGAGAAGCAGAGACGGGTGTAGGTTTAAGCCAGGCACATAGACACAGACACTAGAAACTAGTGCGGCTGTATTGGGGCCGATCACAAATCCCTATGTATCATACCTAAATGTGGGAGTTATAATCCAATGACCAGTCCCAAATTCTCTTATTTTCTTGACCCTTCAATCTCTGCATAGCCACCGCTGCCATCTGCCGATGCCTTTAGGCCTTCAGTTACTTACTTATCACCACACCAGTGCAAGCTACTTGGTAGCACCAGCAGTTCAAGAGATGCACCTGAGGGAGCTGTAAAAGCGAAAGTCTGGCCCTAATAGAGCACACCGGTAAAAGTATGAGATCCTTGAGGAACTTTTGAAGGTTCTTCAGTTTGAAACTGTGGAGGAACCTCTCTTAAGGTGCTTTGATGAATCGTCAAGACAAGGTTTTTAGAAGAAAAATGTTCCTTGAAGGTTCCTCAAAGCATATCAACAATTATCTGCCGTTGCCTGTTGGCCTTCAGCTACTCATCACCACATCAGTGTTAGACTTGGTAACGATGCACCAAAAGGAGCTGTAAAAGTGAAAGCCTGAACCTAATAGAGCACACCAGTAAAAGTATGAGATCCTTAAGGAACTTTCGGAGGTTCTTCAGTCTAAAACTGTGGAGGAACCTCTCTTAAGGTGCTTTGATGAATCGTCAAGAAGAGGTTTTTAGAAGAAAAATGTTCCTTGAAGGTTCCTCAAAGCACCATAAGAGGTTCCTCAATGCATATCAACAATTATCTGCTGTTGCCTGTAGGCCTTTAGCTACTAATCACCACATCAGTGTTAGACTTGGTAGCGATGCACCAAAAGGAGCTGTAAAAGTGAAAGCCTGAACCTAATAGAGCACACTGTTTTGGAGGTGCTTCAGTTTGAAACTGTGGAGGAACCTTCAAGAAAATTTTTATTTTTTTGAGGAAAAAGGTTCCTTAAGAGGTTCCAGTTTCCGACTAAAGAACCTCCAATAGTTCCTCTAATAGGATTCCTTTATTAGTGTGCAGGATGTCATTTTCTGTTCAAGGTTTCAACTAGATTTCGGACTGAAAATGGAGTGTGTCAATGTCAAATCTAACGTCTTTAGGAGCTACATTGTAGAATAAGATTCTTGAGACCTTTAGGTTCTTTGCCAGTTCCACCCATGCGTTTAGCTTATGGTGATTTGGGAGAAGACTGTAAGAGAGGGAGAAGAACTTCAGGCTAGCATTCAGACGGCTTCTGCTTTGGGGTAGGAACCAGTTCCCCCTCTGATAAGTGGAACCAAGAATGATGCATGACCGGGTTAAAAGGGAGGAGACAAGGTGGTGGAGGGTTGCGAAGACTGTCAGATTTCAGCATCTTAAGGAAAAGTGGATGCGTGTGGATGCGTGTTGATTAGGTTTTACAATATATTTACATGAAACAATATGATAACCACGAACCTTGTTATTATGCACAGCTGTTCAGTGTAGCTCTTTTGAGTGGAAAGTGTTAGATGACCAGAGAACCCCAGCTCTGGGATGACTGCACAGCCGTTCATGACACTGTACTCAAAATACATCCCTGAAAAATAGTTGACCACGGTGCCCTGCCCACTTTTCACAGCCTGCCCACCCAAAGTGTGTTTCTGTAAACAGAACGAGTTATAAAATCAGCTTTCCAAAGCATGGCCGGTGTGTTGACCAAACTTTGGATTTCTTCGGGGAACCTGCAGGTTGCATGAGGCCACACTTAAATGAATAACATGGGAGACAGGCAGCAAAGAGTAATGAGATTAGACACCGACTGTCTGGGCCTACAAGAGGGGAGGGGGAGAAAACAGATGTGAGCCACTTCATTCATTTTCTGCTCCTACCACTTGGTTAGGAAATTTGGTTTAGACTTACCTGTTTTGCGAATGAGCTCAGGGAGAGGTTCACAGACGGCTCTAATTCTCTTTTTGAGGAATTGGCGCTGCTTTCAGGTACCTTTCAAACTGCAACTCAGAGTTGACATTACATGAAGACATTCTGCAAACTTCAGTGTCTGACAGTAGCTTCACTAAATGTTACATTGTAAGGCCACCTGCACCACTTATTAAGTAGAGACTTCAAACAATGTGTCCTACAAAAGACTGGGACAGTGCTAGGCTATCATGATGTAGCATCTTCTTGGACAAAGGACCAAGCAAGGTTCATCAGTCAGACATAATCAGTCATTTGAGTTGGACACTCTTACATCAAATGAGGGTCTTTATTGGCAGATTGCAGAGCAAGCAATTTGATACCATAATGAAGGCCCACAACAGTTTATCTGACAAATTATTAAACCACAAATAATTATTATAATAGTATTAGTATCAAGCATTATAGGCAATTGCATTGCTTTGACTCCTCCTTGAACTTACACCTGGGAGATACACCAAGCTCAAATTGTGTGGAGTATTGCTTGCCTGGCTTTTGATAAATTCTTGAAAGCTCAATACAGTTGCAATCACCATTATTTAACCCCCATTCAATTGTTTTATTTTATTACCAAAATGTACAAACATTCAATGAACCAATCAAACAATACAAATTTAATTATTAACCCCCCTAAATAGAATCACTCACAAGAGCATAACCTGTTAAAAAAAAAGAAAAAAAAAGGGCTTAATTTATTGCATCAGGTGAGCTTGAGATAAAACACGTCAAATATCTAGACTGGCTGTGGGGGGGGGGGGGGGGATTTGTATATTAAAAACATTACTGATTGTGATATTTGTATATTAAAAACATGGTCAATATTAGAAATATTAGAAAATATAGGGCAAGAGGAAAAACAAACAAACAAACAAACAAACAAAAACAAAAAAAAAAAACATTGCCTGGCACGAACAAGGAAAAGGATACAAAACCTAGATGTAGCAGAAAGGGGAAGCCGCCACTGGTTGTCACCAGATTTCTGAGAAGGCATGTGGTCAACAACCCCTCAAGTGACTGCAAAAGAGCTGCAGTAAGATTTGGTGGCAGCAGGTACTGCAGTTTCAGTTTACATGCTGAAGGTTCCCCATGCCCGTACACCTCTACTGATCCAAAAGCACAAGACCAGTCAGCTCCAGTCGGCTCAAAACCATCTAAATAAGCCACAGTGGTTGTGTTTTTGTTCTGTTGAGCAATGAAACAAAACTGGCCAATGGATTAGCGTCTGAAAGAACACCCTGCCTACAATGGACCATAACGGTGGCTCTGTGATGTTCTGGGGCGACTTTGCTTTCTCTGGAAATGGAAACCTGCAGTGTCTGGAGGACAAGATGGAGCATCGTTGGACCTTCCTACATAACCATGATCCCAAGCATACCTCAGAAATCCACCAAGGCTTGGTTTTTAGAAGTCCTTTAAGGTTCTGGAGTGGTCTGACTTGAACTCCACAGAAAATCTTTGGTGGAATATTAGTAAATTGAAGACCACTGCCCATGAGGAAGGGGTTTAAAATCCTGAAGCTGGTGTCTGGCTATGCATCCCATTTGCAGCAGGTCATAGTAGAGCACCCCTTTACTGTTAAGTACCAAACAGGCTTGTAAATAATTTTGCACTGCAGTCATCATTAAAAGTTGGGAGCTTCTACATTTTGCAAATTACATCCTGAGTTTACTGCATTATTGGAAGGAATAAACTGAAAAACACAGCAAAATCCACTAGGCCACTGGCTGAGTAGGATTTCCCAGCAGGAAGTGAAAGTCAACAAGGGTGAAGAACACTAATTCCAGAGAAAAGGAGGTCCTCATAATGTCACTCTCCACAACACAAACATGCTCCTATTTCCCTAACCGGGAGGGACGGCTGGGAGGGTGTTTAGAGATTGCAGTGTCTGTTATTTGCGCAGCGTCGTGTTCCACTGTCAGAATGTTAAGGATGGCTTGCCACCAATATTTATTTATCACATAGAGTCATGTATTGATCTGAGACCACTGATCATTAGAAACCACATACCTTGTATACTTGCCTTGCATGGAAAGGTCACGATTGTCAGTGGACATACCCCCAAGATGAAAAATAGGCTTGGTAATTGCTAATGTGACACATAATCCTTTTCTTTGTCCTCTGTTTGTTTTCAAAGAGGGTTTGTTTCTTGCCAGGGAATAGGGAGTATTGATGCATGTGACAAATATTTATAGGGGCTGTTAGTCACTTTTTCGTTCCAGTCATACAAATTTTTCCTCTGTTTATGAACAGATCTACTAGACACCGTTAAACTGTGAGTGAAGCAGCTTTTCTGTTTACTGAAACAATGCTCGACATTTCCAATCTGTTCCTTTTACAAGAACCCAAAGCATCTCCCAGCAACAGCCAGCTCCAGACTCCATATATCATAGGCTATCCATATATAAACATGCACCATAGTTTACATAAGGAGACGCTGTACAAATAATCAGGATCATAATTATGACAACTATGAACACAATAATCAATATACAAAGTCATATCAGAATATTATGTAATATAATGACCACTTACCTAACAGTGGGGATAACCATCCTTGACTCTGATGACACTAGAGAGGCGTTATGGCATGGACTGAATTAGGTGACGGAAGGTGTTTGTTAACGCACTTTGCCCATGAAGATCGTTTTGATACAACTGACTGGTGTACTTGCTTATTTATACGAGAAGAAACGCATCAAACACTCTATTCAGAAATATAAGAATATTCGATTCAACTGGAATTTTGAGAAGTTGCCAGAAGTTTGTCTTATGACCAAGAGGCGATGTTCCCTAACGGCAAGGTTGAGTTGTTGAGAAAACGTAAACAGTACAACCATTGGACAACACTTGGGACGTCCGGGGCTGAGCTAATTCCAAACCAGGGGTAATCGTAATATCAGGATATGATGTGTTTATATAGTACACAGAAATGGTATTAACTCTGTAGACCCTGTATGTAATGACAATACGGTCATAATTAACATCAGTTTTTTTAGGCCCCAAAATAGAACCCTTCAGGACTCCACAAGGTTGGAATGGGCGATATGGCAAACAAATATCACCATATTTAACGATTCTCGTTATTTTTTGCGATACACGTGATCGCAGGCACAATGCGGCAGTAAAGACTGAGTCTTAGGAACTATTAAGATTTTTTATTTAGAATCTGCAGCACTTCTTCCAATTAAATAGGACTAGTTACACTGTTCGGAATGAAACATGCAGATGATCAATGTTCTTTAGCACTGATAATATCCTCAATATGCTTAGAAAAGTAGCTGTATTGTGTATCACGATGCAATAAAATATCATCACACTGCCCAGCCCCACCACAAGGTGCAATATAGCCAGAGGCTACAAAGGAATTCACAATAGTTTCCACATTGGGATCAACAAGGTGTTCATAAATGACCATACACCTGATAAAGCTACATACAACCATAACAGGTCATTGCATAGATGTCATCACATATGACCAAGTTACAAATACATGTCTTTAACTGCAGCAGATTCAATATAATCTCTCTTCCGCTTACTTTCATCCTATTAAAATGCGTTTTGAAATAGCACAAACTATCTAAACCCAATTTAGCAAAAAAGAAGTGTATGGGCAATGGACTTGCATGCATCATGTGACCTTTCCTCTAACAAAGGGAACAGTATCTGCTCAGTGGTGATAAGCCTGCTGCAGTAATACAGTAATTACATGTCTGCTGTCTTAAATTGAGACCAGTGGACTTCTATTTCCAGCCACCACTTTAAAAAGATTCAAAATGTCATAATCAGGCAACGGTTTCAATCACACACACACGTTAGGATGTAAACTACTCGCTGCAGACCTGTTGCACTGTGCACTACACCCAAATCGCAAACCTCAGATGGCCTGTGTGTCCAGAGGAAGATATAATACTCGTAGATCAGATGTACTGTTTTGAACTGCTGATGACGCATAATCATTAATCTAAATGATGGCGCTGTTAATGCCAAAGATTACTCATCCGCCGACAGTGGGCCAGTTCTGGGTCAAACTGCACTAGCTATATTAAAAGAACTCAGGTCATGATTAATAAAATTGCTTTACACACTGTTAAATGATATACTAGGTGTCAAATGTTTGTGGACACCCCATTTAATGAATGCATTCAGCTACTTTAAGTTGCACCTGTCGCTGACACAGATGTGCAAAGACTCAAATACAGCTTGTCTAGCCCCTGTAGAGAAGTACTACCAATAGGACAGGACTCTCAGCAGCAGATAAACATGAACCTATTGGAACCATGAGGGGCTAGAAGGGTAGGAAGCCCCAGTCCGGTTCCTGGGAAGGCCACTGAAGAATGCAGAAGCCATTGTCAGGTTTGAAATGTATTTTGCTTTGTTAGACAGTGCATTATCATGCTATAGCTAACCTTTAGATGATTAGTAAATTGTGGTCATTAAGAGATGCACATGGTCAGCAACAGTCCTCAAATAGGCTGTGGCCTCGAGCAACGATGGATTCCCGGCACCATTGCACCACCTCCACCAGCCTGGCCTGTTGACACAGGCTGGGTCCATTGAGGTCATGCTGTTGGTGCCAAGGTCTGACCCTACCATGCGTGTGCCTCAGCAGAAACTCATTAAAAGATCCATCAGACCCGATTCCTTTTGCCAGTCTTCAACTGTACACTGCAGCCTCAGCTCACCAATATGAATAAATACATATTTTGACATTACATTAGGAAATATGGTCATCGCTCAAGTTTTCATTGGGAGGCTCAGTTGCAACACTTCAAACAAACCTCATCAGACCACATACCATTTTTTTTTCTTCAATGGTACACTTGACAGAAGTGGAATCCGATCCTCTGCTCTTGAAGCCAATACTCGTCAAGGTTCAATGTGCTGTACATTCTGAGACGCTTTCCTGCTCACCACAGTTGTACAGTTGAGTGGTTAGCTGAGTTACTGTAGTCTTTGTCAGCTCAAACCAGTCTGGCCATTCTCCACAGACACCTCTCTCTCTCTCTCTCTCCCCCTCTCATTTCACCATTCTGTGGAAACTCTGCAGACTGCAAGAAAATCCCATGAGACCAGCAGATTTAGGGTGTGTTCATACTGGTGACCTAATTCGATTAAAACGAACCCTGGTTCTGACTGCTCTGTAAGTATGTTTCATTAGACATATGTTTCACTAAAAACTTATAGAAGGGTTGAGGGGGCTGAGACCTCTTCTAACCGAACTCTGCATACCAACCAAAGGCATCTTCACAAACCAACCTCCAACTTCACCATGGCTCAGTGCAGACCTGCCTATGTTTCTGTGCTTGAACTACTTCTGTCTGGCACTTTAGTTGAGCAGGGCTGTGTCCCAAACCCCACACACACACCCAACAGTGCTTCAAAACTAGCCACTGTTGCACTAATTAGTGTAGTTCTCAGTAAAGACATGTGAGAGTTGGGATGCAGCCACAGTAACTTTCAATTTGACAGCTTTAAGGTATGTCGAGCCATAAACTATACTAAATTACAGTTTAACACTGAGGTTTTATTATTATTATTATTTTTTTTTTAAATTTGTGTAGATCGCAGAGGGCCTGTGGCCACACCTTTTTTTTATGCAGACCTCAGCTTTGTCATACATCACCTTTTTCCCCTTTTGGGCTTGATTGCAAGTTTGTCGGCATGAACGCAAAGCAGACCAGCTTTAAAATGAAACTACGTATAATTTGTAGCTTTTTCTGGACCCAGAGAACCAAACTACAGGTTAAAAAAACAAAAACAAAAAAATCCAACTCAAAAATCAGCCTGTCTCGCACCAATAATCAAGCCACGCTCCCAATCAGTGTGAAAAGTTATCCCATTCTGCGAGGGTACATTAATTTACAATATTTATCAAAATAAATAAAATTACTGATAACAAGGACAGTGAAACAGCACATACAGGATAAAATGTTTGTTTTTATAAGTATTATAAGTATAATTTTTAACTATGTAAATAAATCTAGATTTTCGAAATTACATTGAGAAACATGCTCATCACTAAAGTTTATCTGGAGGCTTAGTTGTAACACTTATCAGACGACCAGAAGCCTGTTTCACTTGCATTACACTGTTTCCAGTCCGCTACTGTGCAGAGACGCTTTTTGATCAGATTCACTAAAAACAGACTTAAAAACGTTAACAGATGAAGCCTTCATCTCTCTGCTGGTCTAGACACAGGAGTAAACTATGCTCAACTTCTCAAACATGCACAGAAATATATGCAGCACAGGCTGGAGGATTTAGTATTTATAATGTGAGCCCATTTAATAAGGACTATTTATATTGAACAAGTTAGTGTGTGTGAGAACTAGGACATGGAGGCCTTGCGAGAAGTGTAAACCTACATAATGCTGAACTATTATTCAAACAAACCAACTGATCCCAAAACAATAAAGCTGAATGTATGATGTTGAGTGTCGAAACTTCGTTGCCTGAAGCACGTTAGAATTGGATAGGTCATCATGACCTACTTACTTTATTTGTTACATGTTCTAAATTTCAGAATCCAATAATGAGAGGGAAAAAAAAAATGGGGGAATCAGGGACGGCATTATCCGCGTTCTGAGCAACAACCTCATTTTCTGGCACCATTTTCGCCCTTATGCTGACCTCAATTTGATTTAAATGGTAAAACCTACAACAGGAATGATACAACTGCCGGCAGCTTCTAAAAGAATGCACAATGTGTGTCACCAACTTTATTGAAGTATATGGCAGGGGGTATGTTTAAAAAGGTCATAAATCTTTTTTATATATTATACTTTATACAGTGTGTCCATAGATATAACTAGGCTATTTGTTCAGTTTTACGCTTTATGCTTGCCATTTCACTTTGCATCCATTTCAATGTCAGCAGACATTGAAGGTAAATAAAGTTCACATAAATTAGTATGTACAAAGGTAAAGGTGTACGCATTTGTCACTGTACAGTGTACACTATACAGTACACTGTACTGTCACTGTACAGTGAAATGTGTCCTCCGCATTTAACCCATCTGGTAGTGAACACACACACACACACACACACACACACACACACACACACACACACACACACACACACACACACACACACGGTGGGCAGCCAACTCCAGCGCCCGGGGAGCAGAGAGGGTAAAGGGCCTTGCTCAAGGGCCCAACAGTGGCAGCTTGCCGAGCCCGGGAATCAAACCCACAACCCTGTTATTGATATCCCGGCGCTCTAACCACTGAGCCACCACTGCCCCAGATGCTGAACCTAAGAGATGTTGACATACTTTGGAGCATTTATCAGTGTTTACAGCTATAATCCTACAGACCTTATCTTTCAGTGCATGTATGTAACTAAGGTGACAACCACACAATGCTTGCTGTGTAAACCAAGATACCACCCTCACCTCCACTAAACCCAGTAGAGGACAATGGTTGAACTGGACAAGAGTGAAGAAATACAGACCGTAAACACAGGCACATTTTACTAGTGACCAGTGAATGCTAAGCAGAGTGCATTAACCCTTACTAATTTATGTGAACTTTATTTATACTATAAGCTCATAAATGAAAGAGGTACAAACCTTGGTTTTATTATATTTATACTGCTGAGGCAAGTTCTTTTACACGAGGCCACTTGTACAGGAGTTATGAGGGTTGGAGGTTTGTAGCTATTATGATTAAGCACCAAGTGGTAATCATCAACACTGCTCTTTAAGTTGAGCACTTCTCAGAAATGATAAATCGGTGTGGTATTTGTTTAAAGGGACCTAAAATAACTCGCTTCAACAATTCCAGCAACAACAGCTTGCCTCACTGATCTCGTCTCGACTTATTTGGAGAAGCGGCTTCGCGCGCTCCTAAAGAATTCTAAACAAAGGCTTTCCATGTAAGTTGGAGGGCTCGAAGATGCTGGTCAAATGTTATTGCTTCCACAGAACGCACTGGACCCGGCTTACAGACCTACATTCAGAGCCGCATCGATATTTACCTGAAAGTGGCAAAGTTATTACGGGAGGTGTGAGAATTTTTCACTGCCACTTCATTTGGCTTGATTCCAGAACAGTGTCCAGTGCGATTCCCTGTCTAATTTCCACAAACTGAACACCCAGACGCAGCTATGGGACAAAACAGTCCCATATATATTGCTCCAAAATATATCCACACTATATAAACTTTAACACCTCCCACCCCCCTTTGCAAATACTGACCCTAACATGCAACCGCTGTAGACAAGCACTAGCATCACTGGCTCAAATCTTTTGGGAAATGGCTCAACATTACCAGTTACTGGTCTAAACCTTTTCAGTTTGAGAAATTTTGGATAAACCCCTCAATCCTGATCCAGTTACAACTTTAAGTATTTAGACCACTAATCCAGCACGGTCAAATAATCAACGTAATGTAATCACATCTGTTACACTTTTAGCATGTAGACTGATATTACTGAACCGGAGACAAACTAAACCTCAGGCTTACTCAGTTTTGATGAATGACTGTGGAAATGGGGGAAAAAAACAACAACTGTTTTGTGAAGGTGAGTATTGTTCCCTTGACACTATACATATGGACCTATGAAAGAAACCTGACCATCAAACACCTCAAGAGTGAAATAAATAAAAGTCTATACTAATAATATTATTTTGCATTTACTTTTCTAGATCAAACCAATGCAGACCATGTGGAAAGAAAAAAAGCATATAAATGGGTGCATCTATTTGGTGACAAGTGGGAGAATTTATATCATCATCAAGTACAATTAAATAATTGAGACTAACCTACACATACGTCCTTCTAAAAGGACAATTATCTTGCATAAGTACTGGACATTCTTCGTATCTGAGAAAAATGAAAGTCCTGCTTAAACGGACTGATTTAAGACAAACACATTTGTCACCGCCTTGCAAAAACCTATTATGTCCAAAACAGCAACTTCAAGAAAAGCCTTCTCAACTTTGAACCGAACTTAATGTGCAAACATTTAAATGTCATTATTTAACTCCATGTCTTCATTTAACTCCATTCACGTAAAAAAAACAAAAAAAGACCTACCGACTAAACGCAACAACATAACATACATTCCAGCTCATTTAGAAAGCAATACTAGAACTTTAGGGTGTGAGACAGTATAATAAAAGCTTATCCATTTAACAGCAGAAATATCTGATGCTAAAAACTGGTTATAAGCTTCGTCTAAATACGTCATTTATAAGAAACTGGGAAAATGCAATAATGATAAAATAAAGGATCTGTAATAAACACACATCACAGGTTGATTAAACAGAATTCTTTATTTTGACATTTCTGTGGATAAATTATGTGCATAGTTCAGGGTACTTTAGTTTTTAATTTATGAAAAATATTTGTATTTATGAGAAATATTTCCATGTAACCTAACTGTATTTAGTGTATCTGACCTGAGGAATTAAAAAACAACCAAGAATAGAAAGCAGGCACTTACCAGCCCTATATCACACAAGCAAGCTTTCTTGTTCTGTACACATGTAGTTCTCCTGTTCTTACTTCTATAGCACCATCTGGTGGATACAAATGCGGTTACTGGAATTATTCCAGAGCTGCATCCTAAAAGTTTTATTTTTCTAAGGCTTCTACACAGCCCTTAGTTTCATGACTAATACTCAGGTGGGATTTCACTTACCTGTCAGGTTGTATGTGTGTGTGTGTATATATATATATATATATATATATATATATATATATATATATATATATATATATATATATATATATAAAACCAATAACAATTATAGTAGGAATCGCTTGATTCATAGAAACTTCTGAACTGAAGCAAAATGACAGACACCTTGCAGCATATGTATAGAAATAGGATGTGTTTCACCTTCCAGTTCTGGGCTTTTCTTCCACACAGTGCGGAGGCCTGAAGAAACCTGGGAAGAGGGAAAAAAAAACAAAAAACAAGAACGGTTGATTGAAGCACAGAAGATGAGAAAATAAGCCTATTTCTTTGTGTTCTTATGGATTATATGCAGCAGAATATGCATGAAGCAGAGTAGCTGTCCTATATTTTCAGTTAAGGCAGACTGTTCTCTGCATTTGATGCTACACATCTGTATCTTAACACACTATGACAAACAGAACATGCATGAGTTTCAACCTTCAAACCCCCCCCCCCAAAAAAAAAACCAAACAAACAGGGTTCAAGGGTTCTTTAGTAAAAACAATGGTGCCATATAGAACAGACAATTCAAAGAACCACTTCAATGCATAAATGATTCTTTGTCTGGTAAGATGGTTTTACATATACAAGGCCAATCTCTTGTATACAGTTCTTTATGGAACAGTAGGGATCCACTACTGTTACGAGTCAGGGAAAACATTTTTGCTTAGTGCACAGAGACCAGTTACTCAATCACATGTAAGGACAAATGTAATGGATCTTAAAATGACAGTTATTCTGTTACGCTGGTCACATCATCTGTAACGCTTGGTAATCTCATATGCTTCACTCAAAAATCCAAATATTCAAAAACAAAATGAACATCTAACTATCTTCAGTCCCTAATGATGGTTGATTGAGGTACCAAGTTGTCTTACTGCAGTGTTTTTCTTTCCAGTTCTATCAAGGTGTTACTAGGAAATATATATTACATATTTATTTTTCTTTTCTTTGTAAGGCAACATGCAGTGAAGACAATAGCACTGTTCATTTGCTCTGAAGCTGAAATGTATACTCTGTACGGGAAAACAAACCCATTGATATGAAAGACAGCCAAATAGGCCTAACATGCACAGATGTGTGCACTTAGCAAATGCAGCTAGCGTGTAATTGGCAGCTTATTTATTTACACAATAATCTCTAAGACAGACGAGCCAAAACAAATAGACTGGTCAACTGCTGAACTGTTAGAGCGAATATCAGGCAGTAAGAATACATAACAAATAAAACAAAATCACGCAAAAAAAAATTGTATTTCTAGTTGCACTGTTTTCCTACTTTGTGACAATTTGAAACTGCCAGGTGTCTTTTACACTGTATCAAAATGTCCTGATGAATGGACCAGTAGAAATGGACTTAAACAACGTAATTGTTTGATAATGACTTCTATTGAAAGAAAAGTTTTTTTCTCTTGTCACAGAAATAACTTGCATCTCCAAACTGACAGCTTTACAGGACAACACGTTGACCTTAAAGATTTAAAAATGTGCCACACCACTGCTCAATCGATTAAACTGAAATATCAGTTTTGTTTGTTCTTACAAAAAACAAACAAAAAAACACCACCATTACTCTATTGTGGTTATACATCTGTGCAGGTTCTAATGTTCAGAAAAGACAATAACGTGGACACTACAGTTTGACAGAAATGATCTTGACCTTCCTCCCAACATGTAACAAGTTTTCATCTTCACAGGATGATGTATGTGGCAGAAAAAGTTCAACAACTTAATGCATTTCATTTCTAGCCTGCTACCCATTATGTGACCAATTTTCAGACATCTCTTGTACCTATAGACAGGTTTCTATGGAACATTACAAAGATGTGTGCACAACAAGGGGGCAGAAAAACACTTGTCACATTAATAGAGAGAAAACAGCAAGGGGTTGTGTATTGTAGTAAACTGCACCAACAACAGAAAATGGATGAAAAAGGTTCATATTCTGAAGGGATCGCATCCTTTCCCCCCAAAATTGTAGAAGACGAACAGAAACAAATCTCAAATCAAAACTCTGAATTGTTGAGTCAATAAGAGATTGCAAACCAATCTATAATCTATGTTGAACACAGATGTTGACCAACATTACAATTGAGTGAGTAGCTATGTTCCCAAAGCACTTTTGCCCCATGGCTGCGTGCACACCCAGTAATGTTTGTAAACAGGAAACCGGTCTATCAGTAAGGGTAAGCTGTAGGTTATATAATTAAGAACTATTGTTACTGTGATGAATTACCTTATTACATGCTTTTCTGGGCAGGTCATGGATATAATCAGTAAATTACAACACTGACCTGCATGTACTGACTGAACTGACACTTTGCCATTATCTTATATTGCTTATTAACAAATGTTATGACTTGTTTTTCCAAAGTGGCATTACTGCTTTGCTAGCGTGTTCTACCCAGTCCAACTACATACACACACACACACACGTGGACAAAATTGTTGATACTCCTCGGTTAATGAAAGAAAAACCCACAATGGTCACAGAAATAACTTGAATCGGAGAAAAGTAATAATAAATAAAAAGTCTATGAAAATGAACAAATGAAAATCCGACATTTGAACCATGCTTCAACAGAATTATTTTTTTAAAAGTAAACTTATTAAACAGGCCTGGACAAAAATGATGGTACCCCTGAAAATAATGTGACCATAGGGACATGTTAAATCAAGGTGTGTCCACTAATTAGCATCACAGGTGTCTACAATTTTGTAATCAGTCAGTGGGCCTATATATAGAGTTACAGGTAGTCACTGTGCTGTTTGGTGACATGGTGTGTACCACACTCAACATGGACCAGAGGAAGCGAAGGAAAGAGTTGTCTCAGGAGATTAGAAAGAAAATTATAGACAAGCATGTTAAAGGTAAAGGTTATAATACCATCTCCAAGCAGCTTGATGTTCCTGTGACTACAGTTACACATATTATTCAGAAATTTAAGATCCATGGGACTGTAGCCAACCTCCCTGGACATGGCTGCAGGAGGAAAATTGATGACAAATCAAAGAGACTGATAATACGAATGGTAACAAAAGAGCCCAGAAAAACTTCTAAAGAGATTAAAGGTGAACTTCAAGCTCAAAGAACATCAGTGTCAGATCGCACCATCAGTCGTTGTTTGAGCCAAAGTAGACTTCATGGGAGATGACCAATGAGGACACCATTGTTGAAAACAAATCATAGAAAAGCCAGACTGGAATTTGCCAAACTACATGTTGACAAAGTCCAAAGCTTCTGGGAGAATGTCCTATGGACAGATGCCAAAGCACATCAGCTCTATGTTCACAGACGGAAAAATAAAGCATATCAAGAAAAGAACACTGTCCCTACTGTGAAACATGGAGGAGGCTCTGTTATGTTCTGGGGCTGCTTTGCTGCATCTGGCACAGGGTGTCTTGAATCTGTGCAGGGTACAATGAAATCTCAAGACTATCAAGGGACTGTAGAGAGAAATGTGCTGCCCAGTGTCAGAAAGCTTGGTCTCAGTCGCAGGTTATGGGTCTTGCAACAGGATAATGACCCAAAACACAGCTAAAAATAACTAAGAATGGCTAAGAGGAAAACACTGGACTATTCTAAAGCGGCCTTCTATGAGCACTGACCTAAATCCTATTGAGCATCTTTGGAAGGAGCTGAAACATGCCGTCTGGAAAAGGCACCCTTCAAACCTGAGACAACTGGAGCAGTTTGCTCATGAGGAGTGGGCCAAAGAAGTCTCATTGACAGTTACAGAAATCATTTGATTGCAGTGATAGCCTCAAAAGGTTGTGCAACAAAATATTAGGTGAAGGGTATCATCATTTCAGGCCAGGACCGTTTGAGTTTTTTTTATTTTTTATAATTCTGTTGAAGCATGGTTGAAAAGCAATTTTTGACTCATTGGTTAATTTTCATAGCATTTTTATTTATTATTACTTTTATCAGATTAAAATTATTTCTGGGACCATTGTGGGTTTTTCTTTCATTAACCGAGGGGTACCAACAATTTTGTCTACGTGTGTAACAAAAGCATAGAACACAGACAATCCTTAATTGAAACTTTAAATAGTAATTGACAAACTAATGTGAATATTTGCTTCCAAGACTTTCACACATGCTGCTGAGCATCTCTTTTATTGCTAGTGATTACTGCCATTGTTGGTGCACAAAACTATGAAGAACTATTACGTATAGGTTCCTCTGCATGTGAGCAGAGGTTAGTATGAATCAATATTCTACATTGTACATCAATACAAACATCCACACAAACACACACACACGGGTCTGAGGTATGGTACTATAACAGATGTACTACAAAAGGTAAACAATCATCTTGGTTATGGTAGTAACCTCACAAAACTGCACCCAGAGTATGCCAGGCAAGCCTGCACACATTTAAAACAAAAAAAAAAGCAAGCAAGAATCACTGCTTCACTGCTCACACTTCAACAGACTGAATGGAGTGTATGGAGTTATTGCTTACCGAGGCTTTTTCATGAGATCACATCCCATTTTGTAAGACATCAGCAGTCCTTCAAGAAGTCCATGTCCTGCTCATGTCCTCGTAACATGAGGAGTTCAACCATGAGAAATGAACCTGTACTCCTTTTCACAAGATGTATTCACTTCCGCAACACAGTGAGAACATCGTGCGTACACAAGCTGGCATAAGAAAATATGGAGGCTAATATTCCACAACTTATTTACCTCTCTAAAAATGATCAGCTTGCAGGATGCATGATGATTTGTTTATTGTCTTTTACTGAAGTTCGAATGTGTACACATGTCATTCCATGGCATGCATTTGTATAAAAAAAATAAATTAATAAATATAAGCAGTCAGCCATTGGCAAACTGCTTCTGAAATAGAATAATTGTGCAAGTCTGGGACTGCAAAGAGAAAAAGGGTGAAAACTTAGGAATATGTGAAGTTCTACACAGCTTCAAAAGCATGAGTTGGAACCAAAGTTCAGTTTTTATACAAATGAAGCCTCATTAAATAAAAATACACACAAAGAGGCAGTTGTGTAATCTGATTCCAACCACAACATGCATTAAAAAGTTTACCCAAAAAAAGAAAGAAAAAAAAAAAAAAGAGCACCAGTTCATCGGAAGGATAAATTCAAATATTGTCTTAAGAGTTAAAAGGAAATAATGTTGGATGCTGGTCTGGCCTGCTGTCTGCCTGATGCTGGTGCAAGTGCATCCGTGGTTGGGTGCTGCTGCCTGCCTACCACCTGGTTCAAGCTCTTCCACTGTTGAAGTTCACAAATATTTGGCACAATCCACCTAACCCCTTTGGGTTTTCCTTTCTCGGTTCTCTCTTGTATTAAGATGCCATGCTCCGATGCTGCCTGACCAAGCTCTCCACAACTCCACAAGTCCTGTTCTGGATCCTTGCATTGATTAATTCTCACCACACTGCATAGCTGTGCATATGATAGTTTTCCCAAAATGGGCTTTCACATCAACACTAAGCATGTGTCCTACACTCTCTCACTCTCTCTCTCTCTCTCTCTCACACACACACACACACACACACACACACACACACACACACACACACACACACACACACACCTCATGATCTGCAGTCATAGACATTAGCCATAGCTCTTCATTATCTCACTCTTTCTATCCAGCTGTTATTGCTGTTATTTGTTGTGGTATCAGGTGTTGACTAGAGGAGGATAGGTTCCCATTTTGAGTCTTGGTTCCTCTCAAGGTTTCTTGAGGGCCTTTTTTCCTTGCCACAGTCGCCCTTGGCTTGCCCGACACTCGTTGCGAAAAATGCAAAACACATTTGAAAAACTGAACTGAAACATTTTAAGTTTGGCAAACATTCTATCTGTCTTTGTAAAGACACCATTTGTAAGAACCATGGAACTCAAACATGGAACTACAGATTTGTTATGACAATAACGCCTTAGAGGACAAACTCATTTACACAAAAAACAAAACAAAAACAAAAAATCATCATGATGGTAGTGTGAAGAACCTTTTAAAGACAACAGTTTTCAAGAACCCTTGCATTTTAATTGTCACTTTAAACAATTGAAACAACTGATCGGTCAGCATGTTTCTCAGAAATGTTAATTGCTTTCCAATAAACTTGCCATAGTATTTCTTTTTAAAAGAACATGTTTTATAACATTTCAACTGCTTACTGTCATCATATCCTATACCCACACACATTTAAGGCTACACACAGCAGGTCTTTTTCGTCATATGTGAAACAGATCTGAAATCTGTTTCATATGTGGTCTTAAAATCCAATCCATATTTGATATGGGCCAATGCGACTCAGTCTGAAGAGTCTGGGCGGAATTCCTGTGATTAACATCAGTCCAAATTAACATTTGCTGAAGAAAAGGAAAAATGGATGACCGCAGCAGAGGGAGGTAACAGCTCAACTTTTGCTTAAAAGCTGTGTTGGTCAGCTGCTGGGATAGCAGCTGGATTGTAATACCAACCTATGAATGGGTCAGCAATCGTGCTTCACTATGATTGCTAGAATAATTTTTTAATTACGCAGGGTCTGGAACTCTACACTTTACATTCACTGAACCCGATCGACGGCATCGGCGGTATTCTAGGCTTCATAACTCAGGATCAGAATAACCTACAGACATGCGTCTGTAACGGAGTACAGGCGAGAGCGAGGGAGGTAATGTCACTGCCACAGCTGGTCTTCCATATAAAGAAAAAGTGAGAAGGGTTTATTCTGCTGCCTTATGTCTCTGTAAGTGTAAATCCCACAATTTCTTTTTTATTTTATTAAAAACTGTGCATTCTGTTTAGCGTTCAACTAAAGATGCTCATTCTGCCCCATAATGAAGAGTTCATATAAACCATTGAAAAGCCAATAACACCATGACATTCATGCCCATGCTGAGTATGTAAATGTTGGACATCTGATAAGAATTCATCATGTAAAACAGTCAGCACTGGACAAAACGCCTCCTTACACTGGAATGTCAAGCTAGAAGCACTTTAATGACATTCAATAGCCATGCCATTTTTCACAGTTCATAGTTTGTGCCCAAACTATTGAACACAAGTCTAATTTTTAAACAAAGTCTAGATTATACTGAGATACATAAACACTTGGTTGACACTGTAAATAAAAGCAGCATGAACACAAACTACTTATATGTGACACACACAGACACACACAGACACACCCCTTACAGCAATGCCATCAAAACTGTTACTATGGTTATGTTGTGTCTTTTGTTTTGAGGTTTAAGTGAGACAGGTGCAGGCAGTATTATACAACAAAAATAGCAGCAGGAAGAAATGGGAAAACTAAGAAAATTAAGATGCGTCACTCATTCACCTTTTTCCTGTAAATTTGACCATCAAAAAACTTGCATGGTTGCTTTGCACACAGTGGTCTGCACATCAGATTTCTTTTCAGCAAGCCAACACATGTGTGATGGATTGGATTTAGGCCACTTTAAGCTGCAGACAGAACTGAAAATGGGCATCTAAAATATTCCATACCAAAATTGGCATTTAAAAACACAGCACTATAAGAATTGTAATTTTAAAGGACAATTTATCCATCACTCAACTGCGCTCAAACAAATGGCACTGTGTGTGAAAAACAGTTTTGTACTGGTGACCTTGACAGTTGGAAGCATTTTTCTGTTAAGCAAGAGAGCAAATGCTAGCGCTAATTAACCATCAGGCATTAAAGCCAAACGCTTTTCAATACAGTGGAAAAATCTGTTTTTCAAGAGGAAAAGGGTGGAAAATCTATGTGGAAGAGAAGGCCCCAAAGGAGGTGTACAAATGGTCAAATTAGCAGATATGCCTCGGTGACTTTTTAACTAAGATTTTGCCCTAGACCCTAAAGATCACTATGGCAGGGGTGGGCGATACACCAAAATATTATATCACAATATTTAAAAATTTTCACAATACACAATATTAACTGCAATGTACATGATCGCAGGCAAAATGCTTCAGTAACCACAGGCTCTTAAAAACTACTATTCAAATACTCTCCCATACAGAGTACAGTGAATTTTAATCAACATATGCTACAATTCATCCAATTAAACCAGACTAATTCAGTGTTCAAGCACTGACATCTATGATATGCTTATACATATTATGTATCACGATAACAAAACGTATTACGATGCAATAAAATATTGTCATATTGCCCAGCCCTACTCCATGGAAACTCTTTAGATTAAACAATAGGAATATAACATTATCTAGAAACATTTAGAATACAAGCAATAATAATAATAATTATAATAATAATAATAGACTCAAATTGATCCAAAAGGTTACATGTCCAGGTAAACAAACAAGAAAGAACACCTACTCACCTTCCACAGCTGAAAATTTGCATACCTTTAGTTAGACCATTGCTGACCACGCACATACCCACCCACACACACACCCCAAAGCTCAAACAAAGGATGACCAAGGAAAATCACATGAATTGTGATTTTGAAGACTACAAACATTTTCTGGTAGAGGCACAAATGCACAAATCTAAAGTTGTCAGCATTTTTATTCAAAGAACTGCAGCTTAGGAGAAAGCAGAACAACTCAATGACATTCAAAATGTTCACTAACAAAAAATGACTGCTAGAAGGCATACACGTTCTACATGACATGCACAGGCAAACCATCACTATCCATTTCAAATACTAAAAGAAGATGCACTAGAATAAAAAAAAGATATTAAACACATTGTTGTTGTAACTGTGGGCGTTGTGCAAGTAGTGTGTTCTTGTTGAGCAGCAACAAGTTTTATCTAAAAACATTTAGCTGATGACGTGGGACTTGAAACACTCGCATTTAATAAACACAAAATGAATAAAAAGCACCTTCTAATTTAAAACAGCACCCTCCTCCCCAAACTCATTTGCCATTTCCTCACCTTTCCTTTTGTTCCACAAGTTCTTATTCTATACACTTCCCAAGCACACCTTTTTTTTTTTTAAAGAAACTGTACAGAAGTATATACACAAGTTTTCTGACCATCACCCATTCTTTCCATTTATTAAACTGACGCCCTACTAACCTTAGGTTTCTTAGCTAACCGCACCTATTTAGAGCCCATACATGCAAGTCTTATCAACTCCCACAAAATCAGGTAAATTTTAAAAAAGACATTAAAAGAGGTTGAGTCCAACTCGGCGAAAAGATGCTCAATAAGCAAGACAACCTATAGCAGAAGTGTCAAATTCTAGTTTCCCAGTGCAGTACCATCCCAGCTTTTCCACATCCAATACAACTGATCAGCTTATAAGACAAGCCATTCAGCTAAAATCAGATGTGTCAAGCGAAGGAAAAGCACTAAACCAGTGCACTGTGAAACCTTCGAGTCTGATATCACAATTAAGGCAATATTAACAGGTTTATGGTTTCACATTATCATTACTCCTGGATCATGCTATGTGTCAGAGTTGTGGGTCACAGGACAAAAACTGGTGCTGGTACGGAAGCAGTGCCACAGAGGACATGACTGACGGAGGACCATGTATAATATCAATAAGCAAGACGTGGGATGCTCCGGGGCAAAACTGGTATACACAATCATGAAAGTGAACAAAAGCTTAGTATCTACGACGTTTGTTGTTGGGCCCATCAAAGCTGCCCGCAACCGGGTTTCCTCGCCCAAAGCCACCTGGACCACCCATACCGGGCACAGGTCCTGCACCACCCATCACTGGTGACTGCTGTTGTTGAGGAGAGTCAACACCAGGCCGACCACCCATGGGAGAACCCATCTGAGGAGGTCCTCCCTGAGAAAACCGCTCGTTACGCTACAGTGCAAGTATAGTTGTAAGATATGTGCAAGAAAGTCCATCAAGAAAAAGCAGTTTTTGTTTCGACGTTGCAAATTTCAGGTGTCGGAGAGTCCAAAGAGATCAGAATTAATGACAAAATTTGAAATGTCACAACGCAGCAGTTCCCAAGCGTTGTTGATGAAAAGCAGCAGAGTCCAGGCACCAACAAAGAAGGAAATAAATTTCATTAGTGTGCATAACATGTCTGCGGTAAATCCAGATTAACAACTACCTGATTAACAATAATTCAGAAACTGAAAAGGCCAAAAACATGCCAGAAAATTAACACTGAAAAAGGTTTTGTTGGAAATGTATTTTGTTGAGCTATAGAAAACAAATCATATTTTCTCTTTATTAAAACTGAATTTTCTGGAATGTTTGCTGACCACTAAAAAATAACATTTTAAAAAGAAGACCCATTTCTACTGCACATGCAATAAACATTAGGATTAGATTAACAGGTACATGAAGGGGTAGGGGGGGTAGAGGGTAAAAAAAAAAGACAAGGGATATTTAGGTATCCAATTTTACCGGGGTTGGATGGGAAGCGTGGTTACTAAATACCTACTCTCTCTTCCATAAAGTTGGGCCAAGTAGATTACTGTTTTAAGGTTTAGCTCAATTAACAGTTATTGTTGCTTTATTTTTCAGGTCTTCTGGAGTTACACTGGGCTATTTCAGCAGCAAAAGCATTTTTACAAACAATGCTGGGTTTTAAAAAACAATTAAATAAACTAATTTTAAAAAATTACTGAGGTCAGTGGTCACCAACACTACTCCTGTAGTAGTGTCTCATTTGGCCATCAGTGGCTTCCTGAAGGGAACCATTAGATGGAGATGTCTAGGAAGGTAGACCTACAGGAGCAGAACTGGCATACCAGGCAACACGGTATGCAGTGGAACAGTGCAGTATGGTTAATGTGAATTCAGGACTATCCGTACCCTGGTGCAATACCTGTTTCTTTTTCCCCCCAATTGCAGAACAGTAGCTGTGAAAGCTTTGTGAGCCTCAATTCTAAATCACCTCCAGAGAGTATTCTGGCCTCACTCTCTCTGGACGCTAGCTGATAAAACCAAAATGGCAGAAAACCAAAAAAAACCAAAACAAAACCCTACTTAAAATCAGACAGGTCCCAAATGCTTTACTAAATAGATTTAAAAATTCAGCTCTAAAAGGAGTGATCCACCAGGTTTGGACTGGAATTAGATGGTGTTGAAAGCAGGTGTTTATTCAGGATATACTTCGATGCGTAAGTGAGAAACTATCAAATCTTAGATTGAGAATGCTAACAAAACTTGCAATATCTGTACAGTCACTGCTTGCTGTGCAATTATTCATATACAAACTGAACAGTAGCCTACTTGGCCCTCAACTACAAATGCCCAATTCTAATCCTTGAACAGACTATGCAGAGCCTTTGGAAAAAATAACTTAAGGAATTGTGATAAGGAAAGTTATACAAAACCAATAAAAAGGTAGTTAGAGAGCAGTAAAGATTATTAATATTAACAGTAGTAGTAAACAATGCACAAAACTATTACATTTTGATCCACTAAAGCCATTTGTTAAAAAGGGCATATTACTATAAAGATACTGCTATTTAATGCATTAATTTTAAGATTAGCATTAAATCTTAAAAAGCCATTTTCTCGAACAAATGGCAGTACGATAGTCAGCCATTACCTAAATTTCAGCCACCAATTTGAGCCATTTAAGTACTTGACCACAAATTACATTTGGTTATTTTAAATCTAGGCATGTCTTTAGTTTAGTTTGTTGTAGTGCTCAGCAATGGCTTAACTGGCAGGCCAATAGCTCCACATAGCTGATATTGACTTAGCTCACGCTAAAAAAAGTGTTTTAAAAAGATTTCAGTAAAAGTTAGCTTAAATCTAATCAATGCTTTTGTGCAAGTCTTAACCTGCATGTAAAAGTAACAAAAGCACCACAACCAGCACCACTCGATTGCCCAATACAGTACAACTTAATTGCTTCTGTTAATGTAAACACTTCAGACTTGTAAATAGAACCTATGGAATTCTGAAATACTGTTGCAATTTCAAAATAATTTCAAAGATTTATTAGCATCAATTTTACTGGAACCCCAATTTCCAGACAGGACTTCATAAATCATAAACTGTTTATAATAATATTTTGGTTTGAAATTGTGGAAATCCTGTGAAAAGCTCTGGATAAAACTAGGGAGTAATTAGTTTTAAATTTTGTCTTGTTTTACAAGCGGGGGTTGGGGAGGTAGGGTTAACCAGGCATATTCACAAATGAGTTATTATAAACTATTATATTACATGCATGCATTTTAACATTATTAAAGTGAAAAAGTAAAAATTACTAAAGCAAAATATAGTTGTACTTCATAGTACAAAAACTGTACAGATATATTATACCAGACTGTTTGCCTTACTATGGTCTTTATATAAACTTGACCTGGTTGTTTTTTTATATAAAAAAAAGACCTGGTTCTCAGATGCTGAAGAATGCGAATCGAGCAGTCAATTTTACTGAAAATGCAGCGTATGCTTACTCAACAGAAAGATGCAGACTCTCAAAAACATCACACATGGAATTATTACATAAACAATAGATCACTGATACATTACCATAGCTCCGTTATCTGGAATGAGGGGTGCCCCCATATTTGATGATCCCTCAGGCCCCATGGCTCCACCCCGGCCTGACATGCCCATGCTCATCATTTGAGAAGGGCCCTGGTTGCCACTTACAGCAGTAGCAGGGTTAAATGAATCTATACAAGACAATGTATGACCCATATTAACCAAGACAAATCTCTGACCACCTTTGCACTATAGTGAACAAACCAAGCTAAAACCATCAATGTAGTTTTTGACTATGAAAGGGAAAAAAAAAAGTAAAAATGATAATACCTATTCCAAGAGTTACACTAAAGTCATGTTCAATTTAACAGCATAAGGATATTCCACCATGTACAAAACGTTAAGAAAAAAGCTGATTGCCTACACTAAGCTACCATGTAGAAATACAAAAATGAGGAGTATGATCAAGTGTTTTTTTTTTCATTATACCACAATACATTCATTTAAGCTTATTCTGTTTAAGAGAACATTGGATACAAAAGTGCTGTAATTTAACCATGTATAAATGTTTAAAGTAATACAGGGTTCCCTGAACCCCACAAACTGAATTTATAAAGGAATCAGTTTGAACGAAAGTTTCAGAATGTAAATGTAATTTTAATAATTTTATATTTTAAAAAACAATAACTTTGTTTAATAAACAGTGGACGTTATGAGAAAGAATTAAAATTAGTTTTATCATAGTAAAATTGACTGTTAAAACTGAAAAAAAATTTGTTCTGCACTTTCTGTTGCATAGTATGGTATGTAGGAAACTGACTATGAGACAAATATTAAACAGTGTACCAAATGAATAGTCATACCACCAAGCGCAAGATTTACTTTCTTTATCGGTGAGGAAAATGCTTGGTAGAAACTAATAAAAGCACACCCTGACAATCAGAAATTGTCAATTGCTTTAAATGATCATTTTATCATAACTAAATCTATAAGGTACAGGGAAGAAAAGATCATTTGTATCTTAACAGCATGAAAAAGTACATTTCAGTCATACAACACACACACACACACACACACACACACACACACACACACACACACACACACACACACACACACACACTCCACATTTTGAACAGAGTAATATGGAAAACTACAAAAATACAGTGCCTTGCAAAAGTATTCAACCAAAATCTGTATTAAAAAGAGGACAAGATGTTTTGTGGTGTATTTTACTGTAAATTACTAATTAAGCTACTTATTAAAAAAAAAAAAAAAAAAAAAAAAAAAAAAAAAAAAAAGCTGTTCACAAATATTCGACCCCATGCTATATAAGCTCCAAAGAAACAAGCACCGTGGTCACCTACAATTGACCAAAACCTGCAAATCATTACAAATTCTTGCCAGACTATTGTTTGGGATGAAGCAACGCAGGCGCATCTACCAACAAGTATAAACGCTCACAACAGCGTAGGACACAGACTCTTGACTCGATGCAGAAGCATAAATCGGAAATTAGAGATAAAGCTGTAGACATGCAAGAGAGGAATATCCCAGACTTGTGACTTGTAAGGAAAGCCACAGAGAGGCCAACCATCACTCTGAAGGAACCAGAGTTCAGTGGTTGAAACTGGAATAAGGGTAAACCAGTCCACAATATCAAGAACTCCACATACAGCAGGTTTTCATGGGGAAAAAAAAAACAATACTGACAAAAATCATCAAAAGTACTTAAAAGTTTGTCATGATCCAGCTAAAATGTAGCATAAAGTTTTGTGATTCTGTGAGATAAAAATGTAGCCAAAGTCCAAATATGCAAGAAACAGGAACGTCTGTACATTGACATACCCTTAGGCTATAGTTATAAATACCCTTATTTAGTTTGTAAAGTCTAATATCCAAACAATACCGCCAAGCTTGGATGCTACTAAATACAAAAGTCAGTAGGGAGACCACAATACTCAACACCACACGTCACCCAAGAAGTTTTGAAAGAGGTGGGTCTTTAGTCGGTGTTAAAATACAGCAAGTGACTCTGTTGTTGACTCTGTTTAGACACACAGAGAAAGTTTGTTCCACCACTTCGGTGCCAGGACAGAAAAAAGCCTGGATGCTTGTCTTTCGTGGATCAACAAGCATAATGCATTTTGGAAACAAGTTTTGTATACTGATGATTTTAAAACAGTTTGTTGCAATGAGTAAATGTGTACTGGGAGGATAAAAAGTGTAAAATATAATGAAATGGGGTGGATTTATCATGCTTTGGGCTTCTGTTGCAGCCATTAGCACAGGGAACATTTAGTACATAACGGTAGAGGGACCAATGGATTCAATTTTGAAAGTAAACGTCACACATTCTGCAAAAATACTGAACATAAAAGTCTGTCTTCCAAAGCAGAATAACAATTAATACTGCTCAAAATCCACAATTGACTATCTTAAGTTCTTGCCACAGCCATCAAGACCCAGGAATCATTGAAAAATATGAATAGACCTTAAAACAGTAACGCACGCAAAATGAACCAAAAAAATAAAAAGGAATCTGATGACATTTTACTAATATTGAATACTTTTGCAAGGCACTCATTCAAAACTGCAAACCATGCCTTTGCACAGTGTTATTGCAAAATTAAATTCCACAAAAATCTGCAGATGATCTAAAGAAGGTGGTTCAAAATTAGTTAGAGACTTATGACCATACCTCCCATATTAATGGCTCCACGGGCCCCCATTTCACTCATTCTCATATCCTGTTCTCTCTGGAAGTAAAGAAAAGGTATGCAACTGTAAACCGCAATAAAAAAAAAACGTTAAGTAGCGGAAATCTTGCTGGACCGTGTCACTGGAAACTTATTTTGTGCACATATCTTTATGGCAGCTGGCTTTGACTGTATATTATTATTATATTATTTTACATATGATATGTAAAGAATGGACCACCTTTCTTTCTGTTAGAAAAAAGTTCCATTCTTATGATCCAAGTTGCAACTGAGCAGCAAGAGGAATGGTAAGTACACAAAAAACTAAACTGTATTTTGAATATTTCTGCCAATAGTACCACTGTCCTTAAAATATGAATATATAGATGTTAGGGGGAAATCAAAGATCTGTAAACAAAGCCATGAGTAGTGATGGAAACCAGTGGTTGTAATATCTAGCAATGTAAATCATGTCAAAACGACCTGTGTTCCACCAGCTTTCATATATTTCAATGGTAAAACAGAGGTACATCTGAGGCAAAAGACTTTACTATTTAGCCTCACAAAGCCTTGCATGTACATTGTAGAACATTTCATATTATTCTGAATGATAATCATCCTGGTTTTCTACAATTAAGAGACAAATATATTTAACTTAAAAGATTTGAAAAAGGGCTGTGCTTATATGTTGACTAACATAAGCACATGCTACAATGGCATGCTGTTCTGAATTTTTTTACTATGAATATTCTAATCTTGCAGTGCTACATCTTCAGTAGACGTTTCATTTCTCTCTTTTGGTTGGGCACTTCATTCAGCTCATAGACGGAGGAAAGACAAGACGACTGGCAGAGAACATAAACAAAACAATGAACAGTTTAAAATCACATTACCAAACACAGCTATGAACACAACACTGAGACAGCCATGTCTTACTGACCTATATGAGTGGGGAAAAAAAATAATCAAAAAGCAAAATTAAATGATTAAAATCAATGTCTTGACTTCGAAATGGTCGACATATCGAATACTTGCGAAATATTCAGAATCGTAGTACATTTTATGCTTACAGGTCACTGTGGCAAACACCTTGTTGTGCTAAAACATTGTACTGGGAGAGACAGGGAGGGATTATTTAAGGTGAATTAGTGTTATACTTCGAACTACATTTTATTTCAGGTTACTTCATTGAAAGTTTCAAACATTTAAAGTTCTTTTTTAAGGGACTTCAAAGGCTGTATAAATATTAAGGTGCAACAGAGCACTCAGCCCATAATTTCATATTCTCACAATATTTTGGACAACCTTTGAAAGAGAGGAGGGTGGGCTGGGGAATCAAAAAACAAACAAACAAAAAACCAAACAAACAAATCTACAGCCCGAAGGTAGGACATGACTAACAAAACAGTTTAATGGTGTAGACAGAATTTGATGTGCAATCAATTAAACCGCATTAGATATCACATTTAAACACCCAGGCTCCACAATTCACGGTCCCGTCAATAATGCCAAGTTTGGCATTGCAATATCAATATTTGAATGAAGTCCTATTTGGGAATTTTCTGTTCTAATAATTCCAAAATTTGAATATAGAACCGAAGATTAGGCTTTCTGCTTGATACAAAACACTGAGATCTCTGAATGTTCTACATATTCTCTATACTATAAATCTTTTGCCGGAACACCTAGCAAGTCAGTCCAGCCTGACTGAATGCAGGAGTCCAGAGGAAAATGGATTCCCTCTCTGAGGGAGTTTTCCTTTGGCCATTGGCTTGCTTAAAATCAGTTGTGTGATGTTATGAAAGTCACTATATACAAATACCTGACACAGCAGACATCAGGTAGAGGAGGGAAGTTTGTGTGTCAAAGTTCCCCAAAGTTGAGTTAACTTACAAGGACTTCTAAAAGGATTTTTTAGGGAATTTCAGAGGCAATATAAATATAAATATTTATATTTTATATTTATATAAATGACTGCCCTTATATCATATGACAGTATGCCTAAACTAGGCTTTCTTGGTCTTGAAAACATTTAAAAAGTTTAGGAGTCAGAAGTAGAAAGACCACTGCAGACTGCTCAATACTAAAAACTATGGGAAAAAGGCATATCACAAATGCATTCTGCTAAGCAAATATACTATATACAATGCAAATATTAATATTAAAAACAAAATGTAGCGCAGTACAACTTACCTTGTTACCACAAAATATGCCCCAGACACAAACAGAAAAACTAAGACACAGCAAATTATGCTAAAAATTAAAATGTATATTAACCCAAACTACACAACCATTCATGTGCACACCAACTACGAATACTTTTTACAGTCAATTTAAAAATAAAAGAATATCTTCTTTTATAGGTCAAGACGGTTCGAAATGTTGAAAAACAACTTGTTTTGCTTAACAAAAAACAAAACCCAAACACAATTAAGTGTAAATAACTTAAAAAGCACTTTAACATCCACTTTAAATCTGATTAAAGGAATAGTATGACGGAAATCTAATTAACATGATTTATCACTTACCCCTTATGCAGTCGCTCATCCAAGACATGTTTGGTATCTGATGACTGCTTCTTTAGTTTTACAATAGGAAAGGTTAAGCTTACATCACTAGCAAATACTGGACTTTTGCATCTGGACTAAGTGAGATATTATGTTAACTTGACTTTTCATCAAACTATTCCTCTCAGACTCCATCTGCAAAGGATTTATGAAGGTTAGAGCAAACTCAATGTAAGGGGGAGGGAGAAAGGGGAAAAGAAAAAGCATATACTAAGCCTTACCTAGTATCTGGTATTTGAAAAGACCAAAAGAGGATTCAGTTTTCATAAAACTGCTTAGGATTTCTCTACATTTATATGTAGTAAAATTGATGCCCCCCATATGAACAAGGAATCACATTAAACTGTCAAATTCATAGCTGACCACAAAATGTTAAAATATGAGCCCCAATTAGTGGCAAAAACTTCCATTTAGAATAAAAAGACAGCACACAACTCAAGAATGGGGTCACACTGTCAGGATGTGTCGGTACATACATTTCACCCCCCCTGTAGTCGGACGCGGAATTGTAGCTTAAGCAAGTATCTGTGATGATCATCCTCAGACTACAGAGAGTACATGCAGGTACGGCTTGAGGCAATAAATCAGTTTCTGCTGTTTAAATGGAGACTCTGCACAAATGATTAATCATAAAGTGAAATGTGCAAAGACATCTCCAAATCTTGCCCTGTTTTAGACATTTCCCGTTTCCATCAGAACTGTCAGGCAAGAAATCCAGTTCTCCTGCCACACAGATCTGTTTGAGAACTCCCCATTTAGAAATGCTGCAGCTCTTTTAAAGTATTACTTTTACCCTCTTCTGCTCTTACGTTTATGTGTCTCAAATGCAGCAAAACAGTGGTGTGGGGAGGAGTTTCTGTTATTATGTAAGCCAAACAAAGCCAAACTGGCCTGGAGGTGTTCGGAATACTTTTGATCTCTTTACTTTCCACTGTTGCTTCTGGCTTGCTCACTTGGGTTCAGACCCAGATCTTTGAGAAGTTGTTTTGTGACCAGAGGTGACATACAGATCAAATCTACTCTTTCCACGCTGTCTTGGTCTGCGTCAAATGTTTAACAAAGCAAGTCTGGTTCTATTATGTTGCGGACCTTCTCAGGATACAGGATTTAAACATTACACTAAAAGTCCTCAGATCACTCCAGATCTTCTACGTCCATGACTTCTGCTCAAGCACCAAACTTTGCTTCTCACTGGGAAATTTGTCAGAAAAGTGGTTAAAACCTCTCTAAAAACAGTGTATGCCTGGCGTTAGACACACACAAGTAGACAGAGAGGGTGAGAAAGACAGACATAAAAAGAAATACACACAAAGAGAGAAAGAGATAGAAAGATAGAGATAAATACAGAGAACTAGTGAGAGAGAAAGATTCCCAGCTGATTTTCTGCATCTTGGGAATTTAAGAGGAGAAAAGTCATCACATTATTTACAGAACAACATGAAATGTCAAGTAAGTGTTTAAACGTTAAAGTAAAATTATTTAAATAAATAAGTTATAGATGCAGTTGCACTCTTGGTCAAAATGTTTTACCGCATAAAAGGTGAACTAATCTCCAAGCATATCTCCAGCATAAGTTAGAAACTAAACATGTTAACATTTTAAGCCACCTTTAACTAAATTTCATTGTGTCCAACTTGAAATTGAAAAGGAAAAAAATAACCCAAAGAACTTAGTACTTAGTAAACTTTTACCAAGATCTCAGACTTTGTTAGGCTGACTTTCTTCTTAGGACCATGGCTCACAATCAAAGCTTTAAAAAAAAAAATAATAATAATAATTTACTCTTCAAACCTTGTCCAAACAATCAGCAGCCATGAGCTCCTCTAAGCAGCTGTCCAACACCAAGTTGAAGATTTAGCAGACTATGGAGATGAGGTGTCCAAACATTTGCATGCCACTATAAACTTTATATAGCTTTTTCTTTTTGGCAAAACTCAAATCAAAGTCTAAACTATGGAGTCTAAATTGATGACATTTTCCACCATTCAAAACATAAAACAGGCCATGAAGAGATAAGGTCTAAACAGCTTTAGCTTTCACTGCAGGACAATCCTTCAGTGACATTTTGTTTAGCTTTTAAAACAAATAATATGAGATTGATTTAGACAATCTCATATTGTATAAAGAAAAAATAATGAGATTTTTTTTTTTGTTATAATGAAATACTACTACATAGGGTAATCTAAACCAGTGATGTCACAAATTTTAAAGTCAGGTCTGCTGGAGAAGGCTGCTTGTAATGACACATCTTATGTCCCACTGAGAAGACAATTGCTGTGTAAAGCTCAAATCGTTAAACTAGCATCAATGTTCCCAACTTTCTGTAGCTTTTACAACCTGAAAATTCCAGAAGACAGAATGTGGTTTTGAAAAGAGAAAACATACATTATATTGATCTGAAGTTCACAAGACATAAGCCTAAAATAAATTAGCAAATTCCCAGAACACACACTTTAGAAAACACATGCAATGTCCCAAATAAAAAGCACAGACAAAAAGGCAAAAAAAAGCAGAAAGAGAGAAAGGACTGGCCAGAAATGTGCGAACTGCACCATTCGCCCCAATACTACTTCGCCACAACACTGAAAACAATTGCAACCAACATTCATTATTAGAGGATATGGACACAAGTTGCACCAAGTTGATCAATAGTTTTTAATGGGTTATCAGACCTGTTTTTATGGGTTGGTCTAACAGATTTTGTAACTTTTGAGCACACTTTTTGTTTTTAGGTAAAGAGCCAAAATACTCAAAGCACTCAGATAAGGATAGATACAGACAAATGGACAGAGAAAAAGATAGATACATTTGCCCAAACAGAGGTGAATTTAAAATGGTTTGTAATTTACATGAAGCGTCAAGGTTTTTTAAAAAAAAAAAACAAACAAACAAAAAAAAAAAGCAGCCACTCCTTTGCAAACTTTAGCGAGGATAAATATGTTTCTATTCAGAGCAAAGAGTCACGTTGCAAGTGGAGATGGCACAGCAGTATAAATGGGCATCAGAATTCTGACTGTGGTTTTAGAGGGGGTTTAATCCAACCCTGAAACAAATCTAGGATGAAGTACAACAGAGAACATGTGGAATAACATTCTCATTACCAATAACTATTACCAATATCATTCTTGAGCAAGAAAATTTAAAATAAATAAATAGCCTATAAAAGGTACTGAGGTATACAGATCAACTGATTAAAGCAACTTCTTAATTGGAGAGAATGCATTACAGAAACATTTTTACTTGTATCTATTATGTAGCAACTTTAAGTTCTTGTAATCATGACTTATGTGCATTAGAGGTGGGAATCTCTAGGGACATGTTTCTATTGGATTATGATTCAGAAGGTTGCAATGTGATAAAATGATTAAAATCTTGATGCTCATTTCTTGGATTGCTTTTACTCAGTGCATGACTACTTTGTACTTTTATAGCAATGCATAAGTAATTATACATAAACTAACTTTTTACTTAATAAATCAAATGGAAGGTCAGCAGGGCTGAAGTGGAAAAACGAAGAGCGCTCGCTCAGAGGCCAGGTTTAGCATGTGGGCAGAGCATTTCACATGTAGGACCTTACCCAATTTAGCAGCAACCGGAGTGTTATTAGTTTCTAAAACTAAATCTTTTATTCTTTAACATTTCAGCCATATCAGCATCTGTGTTGCACTTTTACTGCTCTTGTTTGGAGCACGAGACACTAGCTGCCACTCATTGGTGATAAAACAAAGTTTTGGTGACATTAGCTTCTGTGGAAAGAGATCCACGCATTACATTACAGTTTGTGATTTGGTTTTGGTGGTGTTGTAGAGTGTGGGGAACACTGGGTCAGTAAAATAAGATGAAAATTCATGCCCAATATAGTCACTCAGTCACTGTATTATATTACTGTCATGGAAACAGTCAGTCAGCCATTTAGGTATTTTTGAAACGTATGTTTTACGCTGTAAAAGATTCAAAGCTGCTAAACACCTACCACATACCCATCACACATGTTTTGCATTGTTGTATACTACTGATGATGTTTACAATCTCCAGCTGTAAACGCTGTCTAGCTGTATTTCTCTCTCTCGAACTAAGATGGCAACACTAACTGCTGTAGGATGTAGGATGCTATGTAATACACTACATAGTATAGATTTCTAAAAACACTGTATAGGGGCTGTAAATAATACTGCCCCAGAATTTAGGCAAGCTGCGCTAATCAATGCTAGTAAACAGCAATAAAATCACTAATTTAATACCAGTTTCAGTAATCAGACTAAATTTAAATCTGATCTACTTAGTTTGGAGCAACTTTTCACCCCAACTCTATAAAACTCTATACTGATTAATGTCTTACAGTCCAGTACGACCCACCTGACCACTCAGCTCCCAGTTCCTTTACAACTCTGCAGTCAAAACTGGTTTAGAACCAAAGAAAGGAGCATTGTTCTCTCGCTGGTAGGACAGAGCATTTCCACCATAGTCTGGTTTCTAAATACGTGGAACTTGGGAGTAAAGACAGGATGGGAGGAATGTTAGATCTTCCCATATGGAGATAATTGGATAAAACGTGTCACTGCAGAACCACAACAAACGGGGTGATTTTTGGCAATGCGGACAATCTAATTTAGTGTGAGGCTTTATTCCTCCATCCCAAACTTTCCATTCCACCTCTGCTACTGAAATGGACTCAATGGAACTGCGGCACTATTTAAGGTGGAATGCAGAGTTAGCCTAAGAAGCTAACTTTCACTTTTTTTCACATTGCCGCACCTGTCAGTTCAAATAAAGCTCTGTTTAGTTTTCCTTGCCGAAATTAGGTCCCAGATATACCTCTGTCTGGGGTAGCTTTCTAAAAAATTAGATGTTCGTTTGCAGCAGCTAAATATCAAGTATATTAATGGAGCCTAGCAGACAACAAAGCTATGGTCGGGAAATGGACCGAAACCTTAAAAGCAGATCCCGAAATTCTTTAAAAATGTCTGGATCGGCCCCCGATCCCGGGTCATTGGATTGGATCATCCCTACCGATGTAGAGTAATGACCATAACTTCTATTTTAAAGCAAATGACAATAAACACTGACTTCACAGCAGTTTGAGAGAAGTAATTAGTAAATACCCCCAACACTGTTGATCATTACAATACAATGCATTGGCAAGCAACCTATTTAGGAAAGTACCTGAAAAGAACTTCTGTGGAAAAGCACCTCAGCACACACTGCAAATATTTCAATGCAATCTTGCACTAAAAACTCACTCATCACAAGTTCAAGTTCCAGATATTTAGTGTACTACAAACAATACATACATGTTCTATCACAGCAACTTACATCTTTTTAGTCTGTCTAATGACATTTCTAATGTATCGTCACATATTAATTGTGGTTAAAATGTTTACCACAATTGAAGTGATAGCAGCAATTCCCACTACTGTTATAGGTCAACTTCAGACAAACCAACTAACATAAACAAGCCAGTTAACTCAAACTAAATGTTGAGGCATGGCTTGTTATGAGAAAAGGGACGACTGCATGGAAAAAAACTCAAAGAAAATAGAAAACTGGCAACCTGAGATACTCTTTTATATGGGAAGACTGATTGAAATGTTGTGATGCACAAAACTTATGTTGTATGCGATGAAACCTAACCAGGACCAAAAACAAGCAGTAAGCTTAAGGTACTAAAGTTCATAACAGTCAGCATCCTTGCGTTCAAATGCTGCCATTCCAACAAATGTCGTCACTGCTGACTACATGTCTACAGATAACCTTGACACCCCTTAGCTACATCGCCAACTACAACCAACTTAAATATCAGTAGTGTGGAAAAGAGACTGATCCACACAAAAGTGGACATAAAATAAAGACAGGTTGTGTCTGAGTAACTGCAGCGATTAAAAAGACATTTATTTTACTAAATGGGTTATCTGTGTTGTACTCACGTTATCTATAAAGCCAGGCTTAAAACCGTCAGGCTGTCGCCTCATCTCATCCTGACGCCTCATGTCATCCTGGTCTCTGTGGCGCATCATTTCCTCCTCACGTCTCCGCCTCTCTTCCTCATGTCTGGAAACACAGAGTATGTTTAAAACTCAACTTTTAAAACTTCCATAATAGATGACCTGAATGATGGCCCTGACAGGAGTAACCAAGAATCTCACAGTGTACCTCATCTCCATCTGCTTGCGCTTCTGCAGTTCTTGGTTTCTTAGTTCTTCCAGGCGGCGCAACTCTTCTTGACGCCTCATGAGATCTATTGTTCAAAAGTTCAGGAATGGATAAGTACCGACACATGATATCAAACTCATAAAAGGTATCTTAAAAGGGTCCAAAGAATAAAAAATCTAACATTCTTCACAGCAAAACTTCACATCTTAGTACCTTGTCTCATCATCATGAGTTGGTGCTCATGTTTTGCTGTCTCCATCTCAGCTTCTAGTTTCTCTTTGGCTTCTTGGATGTTCCTGTTCACCTGATCCCGCTGTTGTTTCTCCATTTCATCAAGTGCCTTCCAACGAGAGGAGTACTCAAATTCAAAGGTGCCCGGCTGAGCAAAGCGTGGGGGCTGCTCCCTTTCCCTAGGAAGAAAACCCGGAGCAAATGACAATAAGGCTAAAAAATAACATTTGTTTTTAAAGCATATTGTAAAATTAAAGGTAAAACAGCAGCATACTTGTAATACTGTGCTGATTTCTGTAATAGCTTTTCTGGCAGGCCATCTTCATCATCAAACTGTTCTGTTGGTTCAACAACAGCCGGACGGGGAGAACTAGAAAGGTAACCAAGAAGAAAACAGTAGGCCAAAACAGATCTTTAACACACTCAATTTCACACAAAAAGATGTACTCTTTTAGCCAAACCCATTAAATAATTTACATTTCCAAACAAAATAAAGTCTCAAATGTCAGATATTAAAACGAACAGATGTGAGTTCTTACGTGGTGAGTAAAAGGGCTCCTTCAGCACACCGATCAAGAGCCTTTCTCGCAGCAGGTTTATTAGAAAACTCCACAATTCCCTTGCCTGTGGGTCTACCACGGTCATCTACCACCACAATTGCCCGCTCAACTGGCCCAAACTGTGCAAAGCTTTGCTCCAGAAGCTCATTGGTAACAACTGGCGAGAGATTTCGGACTGTGAGGGCAGCTCCATGCGTGGCAAAGCGAATGCGAATAGGCCTGTTTCTTAGCACCGTGCCATCCAACTCAGCCTTGGCAATCTCCGCTAACGTCCTGGTTTCCTTCACAAAACAAACACACACACAAAAAGTGTCACTGAATACGCAATATAAACAAACTACAATTCATTTCTCTGGCTGCGACATTTATTCTGAGATTATTTAGAGATTCAGGTGAGATACATATTGGGATGTTATGCGTGTTTATGTACATAGATAAAATGTTATATAGCTACAAATGCAGTCTCTGATTTTCTTAACAAGAAAATCTGTTTTGGTAAAGAAACCAAGATCAAGCTCAAAAGGAATCCACATAGGTTTCTGACTTTGCTCTGCATTTCTGAAGCATTTTCCTCAGTGAAATTTAATAAGAACAGATATAGCTAGATCTTCTCCTGTGCAAGAACATGTAGCTCAGTTGAATTTAGGAATAAACACAGAACCTCAAATATCAAGTCCAACACAAAACTTACTTTGTTGTTGTTTCTTGATGCATTTCCACAACTTACAGACTTACTTTTAGGAAAGTAAGGAGCATTTAACATTAAATATCCTATGAAATCTGAACTATAGTTAACAGAAAAAAATCATACCTTGAATTTTTAGTCTTGGAGCCAATTTTAATGTCTGGGAACCCATTTAAACAACCCTAAACCGACAGTATTTACCTTGTTTAACAACTTAACGACCAACATAAGGGAATAATAATACGTTTGTAAGGTTAAAAATAAAGTAAAAGACATTAACTAGGCTTTAAAGAAACACTAGCTGGCTAACTACGCTGACAGGACTCTTAACGTTAGCTTAGCTTCTTCAAGCGGGGAAACCAAAACAAGCCAAGTGTTAGCTAGCTAGCTTAGCTTAGCTTAGCTTAGCTTCAAGCTCTGTAGCTTCTCTAGCTATAATTTCCTTCTTCAATATTATTAATTATAAAGAATAGCTTGGTTGGATTTCAACCGTGGTTAGCTTCAGACCTCAAAGCCAAACCTAAGGAGAGCATCATGAACAATCTTCATGATGGTAGCTAGCTAGATAGCTAGTAAGCGCAAGCTAGCTCGTCAGCTAATGTTAGCACTAGCTCGCTAGCTAGTTATTTCGCCACCACAAAGAAAAACAGCAGTAGCCATAAAAGTCAACAACGAAACCTGCTTGAATTCAGACAGCTGCTCGTTATTGCTTTTGTTTGGGAGACCGTAACGTGAGACCACTGCAGACACCTGAGGCGCTTACCAGTCGAATGAAGCCGAAGCCTCGGTCTCGGTTGATGAACACCTCGTTAGCTTCGCCATATTTAGCGAAGAGCTTCCTGAAGTCCTCCTCCGTGATGTCAGTAGGAAGGTTGCCGACAAACAGTCTGCACCGTTGGGTGAACGTTTTCTCTCCCGGTCTCCTAAAGCTCTTCAGGTCTAGGGTCACTTCTTGCGGCTCGCTGCCGCCTGCTTCGGCTTCTGGAGGCGGGCTGGAGACTTTAGGCGATGGCGTCGCGGCCTCCATCTTCGGGGAGTCCGTGCTGCGCTTTCCCGGGTTTAGTGGCTTAGGAGATGGAGCGCTGTTCTGAATATTCACCGGTTTCAGGTTTCGGTTCGCCATGGTAGATGCAGCAAAGTATGATTATGCTACAGTAAAGTTGAGGGAGGAAAACCGCTTCCTCTGCGTGCAATTCCCGTTATATCCTAATCACAGCCTCCTCTGTGGTCGGATTGCTGTAAGCAGGTAGCCGCTCATCTGCGCATGCGCGCTCCTGCACGCTGGTCCTTCGTTTCCGCTGGCAGAATCTGCGGGAATCTGGCTCCATCTACCGGGAACGTGGAGGCGGTGTCGAACAGCCTTTTTGTCAATGACCAAACTCTCCAACCTGATATTACAGACATCTGACGGATACTAACATAGCATCTGTAATGTTTGATTGATGCCAGATGACACAGGGTTGCTTTAATGTAGAGACCACTGCTCAGATTAACACATGGCTTCAGGCAGTTCATCTTCTAACCCGCCTCTTTCTGGTCAGGGTCACAGTGGATCCCGAGCCTACTCGAAATTATTGGGCGCAAATGCAGAAACACCCTCTGGACACACTGGACACAGTGCATCTCATGGTACCACACACTTACATTCACTCACACCTACAGGCAGGGGCACCGCCAGTGATTTTGGCCCCATAGAAGGAAATTACACTGGCCCACACAACTCTTAATAAGTCTACCAGAATACTCAATTCATATAATTTTAAGGCCCCTGTCAGTCACCGGCCCTTAGAATTGTCCTAACTAATTATCCACCTCCTGGCACCTTTGCTTAGAGGCCAATTTAGCATAGCTAAACCCCTGCAAACGGGTCACTGTCTATGAGAAGTTTGGTGTTTCCACCCATGTCCAAGTGGCTTTCCACCCACCTTCATAAAACACATGATGGGTGAATTGGCTGAATTAGCACAGCCAGGTCACCTGTCTTGTGTTTTTGTGAGTTGGGAGGTAAGAGGGGTGAAAACACCAAACTCCTTATAGACAGTGACCTGAGCGAGGATTGAAGCCCACAACCTCAGGGCCCTGGAGTTGTGCGCCACCCACATCTGCGGCACCACCATGCCTATCCACAAGTAATATGGTTAAAATATATAACTTTATGATGCAACGCAGCATTGTTAAGCCCAACTCACATTGTTATACGTTTTGCTGATTTCTGTGAGAGTAACAATGCCCAAAGTCAATCCTGGGTCACCGTGGTATATGGGTTTGCAGACCACACGTCCCATGTGGGTACGGACTGCAAACCACACTGTATTGGATGTCTGAGACAGGGCACGTGATGTGGAGTACAGCGAAAAGACACAAAAGGCTAAGACTGTTGGTATTCAGGGACAGGAACACAATAGCAGGTTGGTGTGTGGTCACATTTTTGCTCATTGTAGTAAAATAAAGCGTCCGTGGGAGAGTGACCTTTGCACAGCAAAAGCAAAAGCATCCCTGAAATACCTCTGGGAGGATTTTGGAACGCATACAGTATTGAGAGCGTTTACTAATGTCCATTCAAACACGTGTTCATTTTTCAGGAGGGATTTCCGAGGGGATTTTAGATCAAAGATGATCCACTTGGCCATCAGGTAAACAGTACCTAAGGCTTCCATCTGTGAGGAGAGAGACGTGAACCAAGCTCCACTCTCCACTTCAGGTCTTTCTGTCCGACTCTCCCTTCTCGCTGTGGATCTGAAAGAATGTGGAGCCGATCGAGAAGCTCTCACATCAGACTGTTGAAACCACCCCAGAGGCCAGACCTCGATATCACTGAATGTCTTTAGGATGGCTTGAAAGGCCAGGACCGGAAAACGCTCCAGCTTCTGAGTCTGAACGGGGAGGTGTGGACAAGTAAAGTGAGCCTCCTGAAAAGACTGGACTCACTACAGGCTTAATGGGCTTAAGTTTTGATATTTCTGTGTAATTATGTTATTTTCACTGACTGAATGTTTTCTTTACTCGCTCGCTCACTCGCTCACTCACTCTCTCCCTCACTCATTCACATACAAAGTCAAATGTATGGCATGCCCTATGAACTAGCAAATGACCCAACCCTTTTCACCCTCACTCCTTTTTTTCTTTTTGTTTCATCTCAATCCCCTGCCCATTCAGGGGGCATAAAGAAAGCGCTGTGATCAGCAGGGTCATGTGGCATATTTGCACCAGAGAGGCGAGGGGCTAACTATAGGTGGTGGTCAGGAACTCAAACAGCCTATGAATTATCATCCAGTAAAACACTCGCTAATATTACCATACGGCTATGCCATGAAAGGATGGGGGGTGGGGGGTGGGTGGGTTGTGTGCTGGAGGAGAAATGCTTATAGGAACGAGAGAGGGGGTGGTGCCCTAATGTGGGGAAAAAGTGGGATTCTAGAGCCTTTACAGCAGCAATACGCTGAATAAGAGTAAGCTCTGATATCATGGCGTCTATGTTGGCCCTCCTCCTGCCTCACTTTGCTGCATTTCTGACACAGTCTGTTGGAATTTGTAGCTACAGTGCAAGGAGCACAGTACGTTCAACGCTCTGCGCCTGTAGAAAAGTCATTGTGTAGATTGTGATGGAGGGAAAGGTGAGGTCCTGTCTTTACGTGGGTTTCAGTTGAATAGTTGACTGACTCTAGGTTCCTTTAGCGGAGCAAGAAAACACCACAGTGTAAGGTACAAAATTTTTTATTTGTCCACTGTTTTGTAAACATTTGAGGTAAATGAACATTTACATCAACTTGTTCTTGTACACAGTTTTACACAAGGCACTTTTTGACAGCAATGCAGTGGGCTACTCGTGTCAGGTTTGCTTGTATTTCTTCACTGGCCAGAAAACAAAGCCCAAAAAAACGAATGGTTCTGTGCATGATTTCAAATCTGAAATGTCTAAGTATCTTTTGTAAAATCTTGCTGAGAGTTTAGTTAAGTCTAATTAGCATTTTAATAGATGAAGAACTGAGAGAGCGCTCTGACAAATCTGAAAAATCAATGAAATCATGTTGGCGTTTTGACTGTAAGTGGGTGGAAGCTGCTTAATACTAAGCAGGGAGTTATTGAATTATTGCCCTGACAATGTTTTTTATTATCAAAGTATGATGTTTTGGCTTTTTGTTTTTTTGGCCCCCTTTTATTCAATCTAATTTTGATCATCAAAAGTGGCTTTTCGGCCTAAATGTGCAAAATTCAATCATTTTATCAAAACAATTAAATACTAATAGTTAGATTCAGTTAATTTTAAAAAAACGTATTCTCCCGATTTCATCCAGCTACTCTTAAAAATAAAGGTGCTGCAAATGGTTCTTTGAGGGATGCCATAGAAGAACTGCTTTTGGTTCCATAAAGAACCATGTTTATCATGAGATGAGATGTGAGTGTGAAAACTTTTGGATGGAAACAATAGTGGTTCTTCTGAGGCATCGCTCAAAGAAGCTTTTGTAGCACCTTTATTTTGTATATGTGTATATGAGTGTATATAGAAGATGATTTAATGAGCATCTTATCAAGTAAACAAACTCTGTTAAAGGGTATCCCTAATAATAAAGCATAATTCAGATGTGTTGAAGTCCCATAATATTTAGGATCCAGATAATCCTAATATATATTATGCATACAATAATTCAGAACAGTCAGAATTAGAGAAAATAATAAATAAATCGTTTCTATGTTTTTCTTTTTTTGCCATGTTTAATAAATATATATATAATTTAATTTAAAATAAGAATTGCACTTTACCACAAGGACAGACTTCCTATCCTGGAGTCTGTCGGTTATATTTCCGTTATATATAAGGATAGTAAACTTTTAAAAATCCACCAAAGTTCAATTTCTCTGCTAAAAGCATGTAAAGAAGTAGTCTCTTTACTTTCAAGGTTAATATGTAGGTCTTACAGATGGGTTTAAGCATGACTCTAGCCACTAGCTAGTTTAGAAGCACATAGGACAGCCTGAATTGTAGCACAGCAACATCATGAAAACCATATCTCAGCAAAACTCACAGTCACAGCCCTGGTGTCAGCTCCTAAGCCCCACACCTAAAGATTGCACTTAACGGATGAGAGGGAAGAGCATCAGTACCTTGCGAGGTGTATCTATGGACCGCTTCACCCATTCCCGAGTGAGCCAAATCCCAACGCAGCCAAATGCCAACAGACCACCCATGAGCGAGCTGGTGTTCAACGGGACCAAAAATCATCACGTAATAAGCTTATAAACCACCTCCCGAATGTACCAACAACAAAACGGCTGAAGGGAGGTCAGCGAGGAAGATGATTTTGTGGATCGAGCCATTTTCCGTGTAAAAACTGGCCGGAATTCGTGGTCACAGGGAAATTGACATTACTCTTTTTTTTGTTCTTCTCAATATTCTGAGATTGATTTGCTTATACTACAATGACAAAAGTCATCACTGCCTCACTATGTCAATCTCGCCTCGCAAAACCTTTTCTAACTAGTCACTCTATCTAGTAATAGTACTATAGCTTTAGCTCTGTGACCGCTACATGCACACATGAGCCTCTATTTACAGGAGAAATCTTGAGTATTATTTCTGCTTACAAGAAAGACCTCTATGCTGCTATCACACTGCAACCACTTGTATTCATAGTTATTCATATCATTTGATTTATATATATATGTATATATGTACACATATTGCTTAGTTATGATATTTATATCTATTTACCCCTGATGAAACTGCAATAATAGCAAATACTGCATGTTCTTAAGGACAATCATTACATGACTCCAGCATATCAGGCACACACTTCCCAATAAATAAGCCTCATTTTGGGATCAGTCAGCTACTAGCCTGCATATTCTGCATGCTCAGCTGGACTTCATTTGTTCAGTTCATCTGTTAACAGGGAATTATGCCCTTCATTGGTCTTCGCGAATTTACAAAGGGTCAAATATAGGCCTTAAGAGATGGACAGACGTTGAGTAAAAGTGTGGCGACACTCGACACACCAAGGCACAGAATTCTTACAAGAAACGAAAGTGCATATATCTGCCAAACTTTGGAGGAAAATTAATATTTACCATCCTAAAACCTTTCCCCCATTTATTTGAACCAGGGCCAGCTTGCTTCTCCCTTATCATACTCATCATAAACATGTGGGTGTCCCACGTCGCAAGCGGTTTTCACACCAATCGCAGTGCTCAGGTGAACGATTCATAACAGGACAGGACTTGACAACTGCAGCACCCTCCCTTAATGTCCTGAATGTTGTCTTGTATTACCAGAGGCGGTGATGTAAGAGAAAAGAAGGGGTTGACTAGACTGCCAAGTCGTCAGGTCTAGCCCTGATGCTGCTGATTTTGCTGGCTCTGCTCAAGCGACAAATATCTGTCATCGTGACAGGCGGCTGATGCAACTCCACCGTGGTGGTCGTCAAGCCAGGGCCTATGTCTGGTTCACTTTTCCCATCACGGAGAAAATCAGCAGTGCAGATGGAGGAAGGGTGAAGCGATTCTTTGCTCTCCATCTGATTGCTTAAGGAGGAGCAGGATGACGAGGACACGGGCTTCATTTCGTTTTTCTGCAACTCAGCCATCTTGTTAGCCCAGTTCTGCTCCATTGCCCGATGGTAGTTGTTGCTGTTGTTGTTGCAGCTGCTATTATACAGGGTGGATTGAGGAGCCTCGGTAGGTGGAGCAGCTTTGTACTCTGCTTCGGCGGTGGGCACGAGCACTAAAGTTGTTGAGGGCTGGATTGCATTGCTTCCCAAAATGGCCATGTCTGTGTAGTTGGGAGGTTGGTTGAGGACAGGTGGAGGTGAGCTGACCACAGGGAGGATCGTGACGTCATCCATCCTCCCGGCTTCATTCGAGTTGTAGGGTAGAGATTCATGCTCTGGCACAAACTTGTTGGTCACACCCTGCTTGACTTTCTTCCATCCCAGGTGATAGATTTCTAAAAGGTTCAGCACAAGAGACACACAAGCCACCACAAGCATAAATATAATAAAGATGGTCTTTTCTGTGGGCCTGGAGATAAAGCAGTCCACTGTGTTGGGGCAGGGCCATCTGGCACATTTGTAAAGGGGCCTAAGTTGGAACCCATACAGGAAATACTGGCCCAAGATGAAGCCCACTTCAAAGAGAGTCTTGAAAATGATATTGAAAATGTAGGTGCGCAGAAGAGCACCTCGGATCCGGATTTTGCCGTGCTCATCTCGTATGGGAGGCTTTTCCTTTTTCCCACTGCCACCACCTCCGTCCCCCGCTCCTCCCGCACCGCCGTTCCTGTAGAGGTCTTTCTCTTCCTGGAACCTGCTGGCCTTGTGCAGTTCTTCCTCTTTCTCTTTGCGTTTTTCCTCCATCCGGACAATGTGAAGCACATGGCCCAGGTAAATGAGAGTAGGCGTGGACACAAAGATGATCTGTAGCACCCAGAAGCGAATGTGGGAGATTGGGAAGGCCTCATCGTAGCAGACGTTCTCACAACCGGGCTGCTGCGTGTTGCATGTGAAGTCAGACTGCTCGTCTCCCCACACTTCCTCTGCGGCGGCACCCAAAACCAGGATCCTGAAGATGAAGAGGACTGTCAACCAGACCTTCCCAATGACCGTTGAGTGTTCCTGTGCGTTTTCCAACAGCCTCCCCAGAAAGCTCCAGTCACCCATGCTTTACGTTTTCTAGCCTAAGGAAAAATACAGTCCGAGGTGAATCAGAGGGAAAAGACTGAAAGTGTGATGAGATGATAAAACGTACACTTCTATGGTTTCCTCAGCGTTTCTCCCCTGCGTCTCCCCTGCGTCTCCCCTCACTTCATTAACCAGACTAGCATTTCTCACTGTTGATCAATCAGGTGTGCTGGAGATTCCGATAAATACTTGAGAAATGTCACAGAATATGACAGATCACACAAATATGACACTTTATATTGCACCAAGCTCGATTTGCCCTGTACAGTGTTAGCCATAAGCTGCAAGATGTCACATGCTAATGAGATGAGGCCTCAACAGCTCACAGTTCCTGGAATCACACTGTCTATGCTTGCCACCATTGCCACTATCAATGATCTGTGCCTCCGCACACTGTGCCGATATGCCAGACTACTGATCAAGCTAACGTGTAGGTGTTTATAGAACTGTCGAGTGGCTCTAAAATATAACAAATTCATGGCAAGTTCATGAACACATTAATCCTAGGGCTAAAGTCTAGGGCTCTGCATAAAATTGATCTGGACACGTTTCAACTGTGTTACTGTAGATGACTGCTCGATCAACTCATCAGGGTTTTTGGGCCCCATGAAAAGATATTTTACTGGATCTCCCAACTCCAAAATGCTCAAGTAATAAATTTTGTAGGGCCCTTGTCAATCAAAGGCCCTTAGAATCACCCTAATGAAGCCCCTCTCCCGCCCATACGGCACCCCTGCCTTCACAACAAGGGGAAGCTGACTGCTGTTCGTACATCGTTGCATTAGACTGAACTTTAATCAACCCTCTATTCAGTTCAGCACAAGCAGAAGAGACAGACACAATACAATTCAGGTTTCTGCTACTCAGAACTGCACGCGTATCCCGTTGATTATGTGGGCTTGCTCTCTGACTGTTAGTGCACACTGAAGTCGTGATGTCGTATTGTGCTCTGCAATGCGAATATACACTGCCTACACTATATACTCTCAATACCCAGCCACGGGGTTAATATAGCTAAATGCAGTTACTGCTCTAAACTGTCTATAGGTGCAGTTACAGTATGGTATGTAGGACTGTCCCAGCCTCTACTAGAATTCTGAATACTATGTTGTATATAAATATGTGAAGCAAATGAATAATATCTTTAAAACCATTTAATCTACACACACTTTTGAGGTAAAACTGATATTTGTATTTGGTAAATATTGGGCAGTCTGTACATTCACATTGTAATGTCTGGAAATGTGAATGACAGAGGTTTAGAGTAGATCCAGCCTTTGGGAATGCTGGTCTCATCAGAAAATGAAGTGCTGATGAGGGGAAATTTAGATTTCAGCATATAGAGGCATCAGGACTAGAGAAAACGTGCAGTAAAATTGACTCAAATTTATTGAATTAAATGAAACATTTCTATGATGATGTAACTGAAAAGAATACCGGTAAAAATACAGAAAATGAGTAATACTATTTGACTGTTTTAATGCACACTACTAAATATTCCGAGTAAAAGTAATTGGCCTTGTTTTCTCAATGTATTAGAAGTAAGTGCAATAAACAGACAGTTATACTGCAGTTGGAAATGATTTTAGACCCGGTGAGGTATAAACTGTGTGCTCAATTCAGGATTAGATTAATAAGCCTATTACACTGAACGAACAAAGAATTACATGTTTACTCTTTTGAAGTTTTGACGCGATGACAAACTGTCTGTCAATCCGACAATAGAGAAGGTGCCAGATTTTCTTTGTGCCTGCTGGCACAATCTATTGACGCATCACTGCCATTGTTGCTGGCTTATTGTCTGAGTTGCGTGCCACACGGAACGGCTTATCAACACTGGCAGGCAAATAACTTAACCAAAAGTTGTCTAAAGCCCCAGACGTTTACACCCAAAACTTGGAAAACAAAAAAAAGTATTAAAATAATCAACCACAGGCACTTGAAACTCCCTCTCTTGCCCTACTCATTTTGTTGTACCTGGCCTGTACTTTTTGTGCCTCTCTTTTTTTTAATGCCTTTCGAAATCAATATCTGGGCAGCACTGATGCCATGTATTGAGGACGTTGGAAATCATACAGACCCCAAAACGGGTTGTAAGAGCCCTCCCCTCTCCTCCCACTCCCCAAATCCCAGGAGCTTTGTCAGCTTACCAATGTCCTTTGAAATCAGCCAACCAAACTTCCCCCCAGCACAGTCTTCTCCGCGTGGTGGAGTCAAGGCCAGCTAGTTTATTGGGGAGATTTGAACTTGGAGATGGGCTTCAGCGAAGCGCAGCTGCCTCCCGTTCCAAGCCATCCCGACTGTCACATTGGGTGACTATGCATGAGTGCATTCATAGAGCTGCTACTCTGCACGAGTGCATGCCACGCCCCTGTCTGCTGCCCAAATTCATCACCAATGTTCTAAATAGCTCGGTACATTCATGGATCCTATTAAAGCAGAATAAAAGCAAAATAAAAACATGAATGATATGTAATTGTATGTAGGAGTGTGAGTGTACGCTTTCACAAAAGTTTTGAGATCCTTTCCACCACTACATTTATCAAAAAAGAGCACAGTCTCCTGTTAAAAGCTCAATGTTTTCTGAAAGCCAGCTTCTAGAACTGACCATGTGAAAAAGTAAAGAAGGTTAGGCAGATTACAATTATATTTATTTATTGTTTTCATTTTAATATGACAGCCAATAACTAAAGATACTTAAAAAAGCATGGAGTAGAAGTACAATCTGTACAATCAACTAATTAAGTTATTCATCATCAAATATTAGTGCTACTCTAATTACGCATCTACAAAGTACAAGTACACACACAATCTTTGCTCATATATCATTTAGGCATCAAATATCCAACAATAAAAAAACACTAAGTGGGTTACAAATATAAGCAGTAAGGTATTAAGGCATTGTAGCTGAAGGGTTACACTATAGTAACAGGGTTACACTGTAGTAACTTACATGATGCTCTTTTAATAAAAGCTCATTTAATCCTATAGGCTCATTTTAAGGCACTAGGTATAGCACTTTATACAGTATTACATACAACATAGCATGTTCATATATTCTATAAAGCAACAGAAATACAGTAAAAGGCAAGTATACCTTCAGTCACTGCTTTTCCTTTATTTTCACAGCTGTATGTTTGAGTGGCAGTATTGTGTTTAACATGAGCCAACAGTGTGCACTACAACCATCATCATCCTAATCATAAGCAGATTAGCTGTTGGTTTTACCAGATTCACATTCAGCACTGTACTATAACTGTTAGATACTAATCACATAAAGCAAATTAGCACACCTCTGGGTACAATAGCACAATAGTACAGTAGTCAGTATACTGTAGGTTGGGCTAACCCAGATTCTTAGCATTTCAGGCTTGGTGGTCTTTTTACCACTAGATGTCACTAGAGTTTTTGAAACAAGTAACATTTAGCAGGAGTTGCTGAATACTGAGCAAATGCAAGTGGTGTGGTGTGTAGGACCCAAGATTTTACACTGCTTTGCACGTGGATGGCACGGAAGATGAGGAGGCCAGCATTATCTCATTCTTCTTGTTCTGCAGCAGACCTCTGTCCTTGCCTGTGCGGTTTGCATGGCCCTTCCCAGGACTCATATGCATGCACTGGGTCACAGCCTTAGCTACCAGGTAGGCCAGCTCTGCCACATTCAGCACCATGCAGGCCCCAGAGGCCGCTGCCATGAAGACAGTGAAGACGGTTTTCTCAGTGGGTCGTGACACGAAGCAGTCCACCTCGTTAGGACAGGGTGACACCTCGCAGCGAAGCAACCTGGGTAGCCAGAAACCATCGTAAATGGCATACAGGGCGTATATGAAAGCCATCTCAAAGAGTAAACGGAAGACCAGGCTTATGGCATAGATCCACCACAGTGGGCCAGCAATGGGCAGCCTCCTCTTTTTGAGACTCTCCAGGTCTTCTTCTTGCTTGGCCTTTGACCTTTTATCACTGCGCAGGATTCCTCGCTTGTCCTCGTGGTTGCGGTAGGCTACGTACATGGCCACCAGTAGCGCTGGTGTTGAGGCGAATATCAGCTGCAGGCACCAGAGGCGTACATGTGAGATGGGGAAGAAGTGGTCGTAGCAGACGTTCTCGCAGCCAGGCTGCAAGGTGTTGCACACAAAGTCGGACTGCTCGTCACCCCAGACGGTTTCAGCTGCCACTACCAGGATGGTCACGCGGAAGATGAAGAGGACGGACAGCCAGATCTTGCCGAGGCTGGTGGAGTGGCGATTTACTCCAACTAACTGGGTGTATAGTGCGCCCCAGCTCATTCTGTTGGTTCTGCTGGATTAGGCCTCCTGGAGAAGGAAATAATATGACAATAGCTTAATTCTTCTGTAGTGTTCAGTTAATGTGAACTAGGTTTGTGTTTCCGGTCAGAGACATAATAAAAATGCATATATTATCACATAATGTTGTGACAGATCTTTAATCAAATTCTTGTGAATGTTACAAGTTTAAACCTCTATTTGCTGTTCATGGCCTGTAGGGCTCATACCGCTCGAGTTTACATAAAAAAGCATAATCCTTTTATTATTTTGACCGTAATAAATACATAGTGTGGTTTCTTACAGACCAGTTTAGGTCAAAGTATTACAAATGTTACAAATTCCATGTTTAACCCCTTACACATTTATTTATTCACTTCTGTTACCAGAGAACAGCTCCACCAGTTTGCACAGACATCCCTGTAGGTACTGAGTAATACGCCGTAGTGGAAAGGGCTTAAGGGGTTAACTAACAAACAACAGTAACAGTTGGAAAAGTGCATATCCTGAAGGAAAAGCTAAATTGATTGTGCAGCTAAAGAAAACTGACTGCTGGGCTCCCTTGCTACCAGTGTCAGACTAGCTGCCCACCTTTCTGCCACTGCTATCTGCCTACCGAACTCCACTGGACTCCCATGGACCCGAACTATTTGCTATTTTTAAGGTTACCACCATTAACCCTCAGCATTATCTTTGTTATTCTTCTTATTCTCCATTATGAGTATATGAGTTATATTGTATTATGATTATATCAGTGAATACCAGAGGAGGATGGGTTCTCCCAAGGGTTCTTCCTCCTGCTCTGAAACTCTGCTCTGAGTCCCAGACTTGTCCTATTCCTAGATTCCTGGAAAGCTGCTTTGTGACAACGCCAGTTTTTCACCACTGCACTTCCAGGCAGTGGTGGTTGCTAAGGTGTCTCAGGTGGTTGCTAACAGTTGTTATGGTGTTCCAGGTGCTTGCTAAGGTCTCTCAGGTGCTTGCTAAGGTGTTGCTAAGTAGGTGCTGTGGTTGGATAAGTGTTACCGGTGTATTTGTATTGCATCCGCCCACAAGAAGGAAAAAGTCTCCTCTCAAAAAACCAACCCCTGCATCCAGCCTGAATTCATCCAGGAACCGTGGCCTCCTGATATAAGATCAGGAGCCTGAACCTAATTTTACACCCTTATTATATCGTGTCTTTCTAATTATACCAGTCATTTCTGACCAGGAAGGGTCAAGGGCGTGCAAAAACTATACGAATCACCCAAGACGGGACGAAAAGGATACCCTGTGTGGACAAAGTCCTGGAAGCTGATGACAATCAGATTAAATGAATTAACTTTAATGAGAGAAAAGTTGCAAGTCACAACCCAGAAGGAGGGTTAGAAGCTGAATGTGAATGAGAAATCTTGAAAGCAGTGTTAACAGAGGCAATAAAAGAAGGTAGCTGTGCATAACAGGAATCACAGTGAACCTCACGAATCAGTCCTGTTTTGAATGGAATATTATCAACTGAAAGAGCTATGGGTTTTTTTTTATGGTAAATTGGCTGGATATAATAACAAAGGCCTGTCACTCATGCAGTGCTATTCAGGCTAGATTCTCAGTAAAGCTGGGGTATTTTTGAATGGAGATTAGTTAGTTAGTCCATTAAAAATTCAGAGGTGTCCGGTACGTCTGTTCAGCATGAATAACGTGGACAGGCAGTATCGTACAGTATAATAGCTCTCTGTTCGCAGCACAATAGACGCTTCTTAAGGCTTTTCTCCGGCGGGCAGCAGCGTTTGAAGCCCGGCAACCAGCATAAGAAACCTTATTGATAGCAAATCTCCCTTGCTGACCTCTTGGACTATATTTCTCATGTTCTTGCCTCAATATGTAGCCCGGCTCACAGCGCATGGATTAGATCATTAATAAGTAAGCAGAGATTAGAAGCCCATGCCGGACTCAACAGATGCAGAAAAGAAAAGACACGGGCATGGGGGAACTGGCAATTAACTTTGTATCATACCTTACACCAAAAGGAAACGGATTATCTCCATGACGACGGGATGGCGAGTAATGAAGTGTCCTGCTGCTGATTTTAGCGCTTGGGACGCCCATCTGCACGCCTGCTGAGAAGCACCTGCATTTGGAGGCTCACCTACGTGACATCAGCACAGAGGCGGAGACTGCATGTCCCCCTGTCCATGTTTACGGACTGTTTGGAAACGTGAGGAGACTACGGTGCATCAAAGTGAAGGTTTTACTCCCATTTCTATTTTGTCTCATCTTTACAGTGTGATATATATGGTCCAAAGTCTTTGGGCTCTTAAACTGAATTGACCAAAGGTACCAGAAAGTATCCTCATTTTTTACAAATCCATTTTCTTAGACATGACATAGTTTCCCACATACCTGATGGCGTAAAAACAAAGCGTACCTACCCCAATACCCACCCTGACCCACCCACCTTCATTGTCTACCTTGTGCCGTCCGTCTCGGTCCTCTTCCCCAAACAAATGCCCACTTGTTGCTCAGGTAAAAGACAGTTACCTTTTACAGTACTGTTCTTTCATCGCTCTCAGGCGGCTCCCACCGTATTGGGTTTCTCTAGTAGTCCCAAGGCTGCAGACGTGGAGAGGTGACTGCAAAGAAAGAGGGTGCAAGAAAGAGAGTGAAGCTGACATGGCTGAAGAGATGTGCCGCAGGCGAACTGCTTTGGACTAAGCTGTGTTATTGAACAATTTCAGTCCATTTCTGCGCATGCTGATGGAGCCCACCTGAGGGTCATCATGTCGAACCCGCTCGCTCGCCTGCTCACGTTTCACCTCACAAAGTCTTTTTGTCCCATTCAGTTCAGCGCTAGAGTCTCTGCCAATGGGAAGCTTCTCACTCATGTCCCACCAAAGGGAGGGTTTGGTGATAAAACGAGACTCAGCTAGAGTAATGTCTTTAGAATCAGCAAAAGCAGCATTGTTAATTTGGTGTTAGTGGACTGAAGCTTTAGGACTACTCTAAAACTGATCTGTGAGGCCTTCTTCACTATATTTCATATATTTTCTTATTATATTTATTATATACTCCTTACTCCTCATACATGGCTTTATGATCAGCCTATAAAAAATAGTGTAAAGTAGATGTGTGAGAGTGAAGAATGTCTAAAGTATGTGTGGATAATCTATACTAAATGCATCTATACTAGATAACTAGATAATACTTTTTTTAGTACAACAGTGCATCCAAGCCAAGAACCATGTAGAAACCTTGAAGGATGCTGTTTGCGTTGTTCATTGTGTTTCTCAATACTACTGACAATGCTTCAGACAATTCTTCATCATTGATCATTGTGGTATTGCCTCATCAAAACGGAAAAGTTCAGGACCCTGGATAGCACCACCACATGAAATGCATGTCATAAATATATCATTGATCATATTATTAAACTTACTCTGTTAAATGTGTTTGAATGTGCCCTTACGACACTTTCCTCTGTGGCGTATTGATGCCCTGACTTAATATGCTAATCGCTAATCTAGTATCAGTAAACCGAGTTATTGTATGCATTTAGAATTTTTCATTCTATTTTTAATACACTAGCATGACACGATAGTTTGTGGACCCCTCACACATGTACATATGTTTTATTAACTGTTATGGCTGCATATCATAATAAAATACATGTACATGCACTGCAGCCTCAGCCTTCTGTTCTTGTCTGACCGAAGTGGAACCTCAGCAGTGGCTGTCCACCACTCTGGGTGTGTGTGTGTGCTCACTGCCCCTAGTTCACTAGTGTGTGTGTGTGTTCACTATCACAGATGGATAAAAGGAGGAGGACACATTTCACTGTGCATAGTGCAGTGACAAATATGTGCATCTTTCAACAGTCAGGTCCATAAGTATTTGGATAGTAACACAATTTGTATAATTTTGTCCCTAAATCACCTCACTGCTTTGAAATGAAGCAATTCAGATTCATTTTATTCAGGAGGTTTAACAAATTTTATAACATAAAATTGACCATTTTAATGATTTAGGAATTCCAATTTTTACACAGTCTCAACAAAAGTTGGAGTGCTCCCTTGTCTTAATAGTATTGCGGCCTGGAGTTTATTGCATGTGTTCAATTGGCATTTGGTAGCTGTTCATGAGAACTTTCAATATGTGAAAGACAAGACAAGAACCTATCTGAGGTTTACTTCGTGATGCCAATCACTGCTAGAACAGCTAGAAACCATCCTGCCAAGATACTTTGGATAGATGAAACCAAGAGTAATTTGAGTATGACGACGGAAAGAAAGGCTTAATATCCAATGCAAACCACATCATCTGTCAAACATGGTGAAGACACTGTTATGGCATGGATATGTATGGCTGCCAGTAGAAATCTGGTCACTGGTACTTAATGGTACATACAGCATACTTATAAAAGCATACTGCAAGTGCAACCCAGTAGCTTCTTAAGGTAATGACGATGGAATCTCCTTAAATCCTTAAGAAGGACTATGAAAAAATGGCTGCAGTTCGTAAACTAATTTAATGCAATATGTTTATTAAACCCCTTGAATGAAAGTTGACAGTCTACATAGCTAGGGAAATTGTGTCACTGTCTACATACTCATGACTACTCGTTAGCATTGATTATTGCTTTTGCAAAATAAACTGTGTTGCCAGATGTAGTTTCATAAATAGTTTTTTTTCTTTCATATTGTTTACTCTATGTGTTGTCTGTGTATTAAAACAATGCTGGTGGCTGCACTGATTTGTGATGACTCCATTGATAGAAATATCAGAAATACTTCCAGCTTTGTAAAAACAAACAAAAGAGTAAATAAATAAATGCAGTTAATTGCAGAATTTAAGAAGATGATGGACATTATGACTGGTGTGCCAGGCTAGTTAGAGAGCTTAACTTTAACTTGAATGCATGAAATGTAAACACCTGTTTATTAGTCCTTCATACAAAGTGTTTTGTTATTTTGTTGTATTGACATAAGCCTTTTCATTTATGATTTGATTTTTCTGAAATAAAAATGGCTTGGCTTATTAAGAACAAAGATAGATGGAGAAGAAATAATATTGTTGAACTACGTATTTGACATGTTTGATTATTTTAAAATGAAAATTGATCACCATACATTACTAAATCTATATTATAAATATTTACTTATTACTTTACCACCCCCCCTTCCCTTCAGGGTCACAGGGGTCACATGGTCACATGGTCTAAATTATACATATTAAGTAATGTACACCAATTAGCCATTACATTTATATCACTGACAGGTGAAGTAAAAAACATTGGTTATCTAATCCACACTGGCACCTGTCAAAAGCTGAGATATTTGAAGGTGATGGTGTGTTAAAAGCAGGAAAAATGGGCAAGCATAAAGATCTGAGCCACTTTGACAAGAACCAATGGCTAGATGACAGGCACCTGGGCCAGAGCCTTAACAAAACAGCAGGAGGGTCTTGTAGTGTTTTTTGTGGTATGCAGTACCTACCAAACGTGCTACGAAAAAGCACTATAAGAATGGGAACCTAAGGCTCATTGATGTGATCAACGGGGATCCCAACAGCACTAAAAGGATCTGCTAATGTTTTGGTACCGGATACCACAGGACAGCTTGAGAGATCTTGTGAAGTCCATCACTCGAATTATCAGGTCTATTGTGGTTGCACAGGGAGGACCTACTCACTATTAGGTGATATTAATGTTATGGCTGATCAGTGCAAATACCCACCAACGTAGATGATTAAATCAGTGGTGCTATCAGATATGGTTGGCTTCCTGTTAGTGATCATGATTGACTACAGCTGGTAGCTTCTCTGTGCAACAAAATGATTTGGAAGCAAAGTTAATTTAGAAAGATGTATGTTTGAAGGAGTAAAGGTGAGACATTCAACCACAAGAACACTAAATCAGTGGTGGCGTTATCATCAGCTGGTACGCAGCACAAAGGAGAACGAATAATGAAGGAGGACAACCCCAAACCATCAGCCAGGACAATGACGGCAAACGTACATCAAAGGTGGTTGTGGAACGGATAAAGTTGGCTGTCATCAAGTCTTTGGAATTGTCTAATTCCTAAAGTACTGACCAAAATCCTGACCTTTATGCACCAGGCACCCACATGTTTTAGCTGAGAGGTTGTAATAACACTTATGGTTGACCAGGGCAGATCTAGCAGGGAAGAATTCATTTGTATTCTACGTATCTTTTTAAAGCAATAGTTGCATTATGGAACACATCCCCAATAATACCAAAAATCAATGCGAAATTAAACTAAAGGAGAGAATCAGAGGAAAAGGGAGGGACTATTTTTTCACCCATGAGGAAGAATGAAAAATAAAGAATGAAAGCAACTATGAGAACTTGCAGCCCTCCGCACGTCTCCCCCTTATTCCCTGTGTGAGAGCCACAAAAGAGGGTATATTGTTTGTTAAAATTGCCCCCTGCATCAGTGAGCCAGCAGCAGAACAACGGAGTCCAGTGTGAATGGGTGCAAGGCGGGCTGAATGGCAGGGTAGAAAGGACTTGCTCTGGAGAAGCATGTGACTGAGCGGCAGGGTTCTGAAAGAGAAAGAAATGGAGAGAGTGAGCCCTCGATGTCCCACACCATTTCACATAACTTCCATTTATGAGACAAACTCAGTCTCTCACATACACACACACACAATGTCAGAACAATGCTGGCCTGGTTGCAGAGGAAGAGGAGGCCTGCAGAACTTGCCAGGATGAGGGGGTGGGTTCCAGTGTGTGGACACAGATGTGCAAAGCCTGCTTTTCTGAGTACTGCATGCATCCAATACGCTTTGGCACAGCATTAGAGGAATGCATGGGATGGAGAGTCAGAGTGAGCTTTAGTCATTCAGATGCCCTTTGATTCAACTGCATGGCTTAGAAAAGGCAGGTCCGTTTCTTGGTCTTGCTGGCTGATATTTTACTACTTGGACAAGTATGTTTTTTCTATACACTAAAAATTCACCAATGATAAACATAGAATACTAAAACACGCACACATCTACAGATGGTTGCAGATTTGATGGCCAATGTTGAGTGTCATGAAAAGTCATTGAACTCTTCAATTATATTAGGACATATATTTTAACCATTGTTTGGAATGAATGACCCAACAGCGCTTCAGCTTCATCTCACAGACAGATTACCACATGAAGACATTTCCATGAAGAATTCTCCAGTACAGAGCGAAATTCATAGTTCCCTTTAATAGTAGCAAGCCATCCGGGTCCCAGTGCAACAAAGACCCGGTTCACTTCATCTGACTAGTATCTAGATTGTATCCTGATAAGATTTTAGCCACATGCATTTACACTCTGTAGTCCAATGCATCTCTGGGCAGTCAGACTGAAATCAGACTGCTGTGTGGGATGAACTATGCAGATTTGCTCAATGCGCAGCAATTATCTTTGGTGTTTCGATTGTACAGTGTTATAAGTTTAAGATCCTTGAGGAACTTTTCGAGGTTCTTTCATTTGAAACTGTGGAGGAACCTCTTAAGGTGCTTTGAGAAACTTCAACAAAAGAGTTTTAGAAGAAAAAGGTTACTTGAAGGTTCTTAAGAGGTTCCTTTAAGGATCTTATACTTTTCACAGGTGTCCTGGCAAGGGTTCAGCTTGTCAAATGTGTCTTGGAGAGATGGCTGTGTTTACACTGCTGTTCAATGTAGCCTAAATGCTTCTCAGACCACCTCCTGAAATGGTTTGACTGAGGGTATTTGTATCTGGGTTAAATGAGTCTTGGGTGTGTTTACAGTTACATTTCTATGTGGCTTGGACTTATCCAGATGTAATCTGATCCTCCAGAGACATGACGTGACCAGGTGGAAACAGGATCAAAGCATCCCCAAACTATAAGCCTGTTTACACCTAGAATTACTATACATTTTTGGTGATCAGATTTCACTTGTCAGCATGTAAACACACCCAAGAAGCATCGATATCGGACAGCGATCGGCTCACTTATAGCACATTTGGAGGTGGTCAGAGACAGATCTCATACACATTAAATACAAGTGTAAACGGAATGCACTTCCTGTGATCAGATTCCATCAGGGAAGCGAAAATACGTCTGTCCACAAATGTTAATACAAGTAATAATTACTGTGCATCTCGGCTTCTCTCTCCCTCACTCTCTCTTATGTGTTTGTGTGTGCTTATCAGTAGCTGAGAGCATTATTACAAAGTTTGTTCCCTTGTCGTTTAAATGGTCCGTCACATATTCTGATAGAGCCGATACGGAAATGTGCAACCAGTTCCTATGTGTTGTAGAACTACCACAGTTTCCAAAGCAGGACAGTTCTAAACAGTACGTGTAGGTTTGCTTTTTACGTAAAATCGGTAAGTAAAATCGGATCGCATCTGGTCTCACAGGGGACGCATTTTAATGATGAGTGTATACAGGCCCTAACACACTACCTCCACCATGCTTCATAGCTGTTATCAGATTCTTACTTTAAAGTGCAGTGTCAGTGGGCTCCATAAGGCCCACTTTAGATGGATCTGTCTAAAACCCAGTGTTCCATCTTCAAGAATCATCCGGAGCAATCAAGTATACTCTGGTTTAAAGGCCCAAAGTTAGATTGGACAAGGCAAACCTAAATCAAGACTCTCCATGTGAATCAAGAGTCTATGTACAACTCTAATCCACTGTAAAATAAGATAAAATATCATTCAAAAAATTAACACTAATCCATAAATTCAGACAGAGAGCAAATATGAGCACATGGCACAGTACACTGTTAAATATATAAGATCCTTGAGGAACTTTGGAGGTTCTTTCATTTGAAACTGTGGAGGAACCTCTTAAGGTGCTCTTAGAAGCCTTTCAGATCAGGTTTTTTTTTTTTAAAGAAAAATGTTCACTGATGGTTCTTTACTGTTTATCTGCATGAACTTTATAACCTTGCTCACATTTTCATCTTGTATGGCTTGATGCCATATTTACAATGTTTTCTTAATTCAGTTTTGTTTTATTGTCTTTATTCCTGTTTAGATTTTTATTATCATCTGGAGTTGACCTGAGGAGGATGGGTTCCCTTTTTGAGTCTTGGTTCCTCTTAAGGTTTCTACCTCTTAAGGTTTCTATAACTTAAGGATTTAAGTTATTCCTTGCTACTGTTGCCACTAGTTTGCTCAAAAGAGGCTTAGACCCGGATCTCTGTAAAGCCTATAGAAATAAAACTGAATTGAATTGAACTGAATTGAATTGAATTGAATTGAAAGCACCTTAAGAAATTCCTCCACAGTTTCAAACTGAAGAACCTCCAACAGATCCTCAAGGATCGTATACCTTTAACAGCGTATGAAAACCTAGTTGGAACAACACACACACACACACACACACACACACACACATATATATATATATATACATATATATATCTCATAAATGCTGCATCTAACCTTCACAAGAACCTTTTTTTTTCATTCAGTAAATACTGTGCCATCTCTAGCGTGATCTTACAAAAGCTGCCATATGGACAGACCTCCAGTGGATGGCAGCAGTAGCACACATGCAATTCCCAGACTCTCCCAGGTTTATCTAATCACTGATCTGGTAGCCATGCGTGCTAAGAGCAAACATTATTATTTTGGGGGGCTCATTTATTTTGACGTAATTGTTTTATGAATGATGAAATCTTATGCAAATGCCTCCTGTCCTGATGTGATTTTCAATTCCCTTGATCCGGTTGGATTCTTCAAGGTAACAATGAATTATTGCAGCTAAATTCAAATCTACACGGGCTCTTCATCGTCTCTCAGAGCTACACCCAAGCATGAGATCCACACATTGTTCAAAACATCCAATCAACGATTTTATAACCAGCACTGGACCACTTTAAATGATTTTCCACGCAGGCACGCATATCTCCCAGGTGACAGCCTTTTCCCTTTGTCAGTATGCAGGGAATGGCGCCTCCCATCCTTGTCAGTTTGTTCACGCTTTGCCCTGTCTGCCTGATGCTGGAACATAATTGGCAGAGTGTGTAATTACAATCAACGGCTGTGGGGGAGGCAGGAGACTGGCTGAGGTAAGCCCTGAGCAAGAGAAGAGAGGAGCAGACACGTGTTAAAGGATGCTGTCCACCAGGAGCAATTCTGCATGAATTGTGATTAATGAAAAAAAAAAAGAAAAACTTTAAACGGCTGAAAATGTTGTCATTTTATGAACGATATCTTGCTGGATTTGGATTCCTGTGTGAAAGATGTCATTCGTAGTCCTTAAAGTCATAGGCAAGCATAAGGACCTAAACCAGTTTGACAAGGGCCGAATTGTGATGGCTGGATGACTCGGTCAGAGCATCTCCAAAACATTAGAGTTTATCTCCCATTCAGTTTTTAATAAACGATAATGTGCTGAAAATCCATAAAACTCCAAACTCAGTTTTTAGACTTGCAGTGTGGAGTCTAGTTTGAAGTTAATTCATACAGTCAGTTCTTGAATTTTGAAAATATTTATACATAAATAAGGAAATAATTATAAAAGTCAAATTTTAATAGTCATATTAAAATGTTAAAGTAAATTGCATAGAATATCTATTTTCTGTAGAATATGTATTACAGTGGGGAAAAAAGTATTTCGTCAGTCACCAATTGTGCAAGTTCTCCCACTTAAAAAGATGAGAGAGGCCTGTAATTGACATCATAGGTAGACCTCAACTATGAGAGACAAAATGAGAAAAATATATCAGAAAATCACATTGTCAGATTTTAAAGAATTTATTTGCAAATAATGGTGGAAAATAAGTATTTGGTCAATAACAAAAGTTCATCTCAATACTTTGTTATATATCCTTTGTTGGCAATGACAGAGGTCAAACGTTTTCTGTAAGTCTTCACAAGGTTGGCACACACCGTTGCTGGTATGTTGGCCCATCCCTCCATGCAGATCTCCTCTAGAGCAGTGATGTTTTGGGGCTGTCGGCGGGCAACACAGACTTTCAACTCCCTCCAAAGGTTTTCTATGGGATTGAGATCTGGAGACTGACTAGGCCACTCCAGGACCTTCCCAGTCCTGCACCAGTCTTCCCAGCCTGGTGCAGGTCTACAATTTTGTTTCTGGTGTCCTTCGACAGCTCTTTGGTCTTCACCATAGTGGAGTTTGGAGTGTGACTGTTTGAGGTTGGGGGCAGGTGTCTTTTATACTGGTAACGAGTTCAAACAGGTGCCATTAATACAGGTAATGAGTTGAGGACAGAGAAGCCTCTTAAAGAAGAAGTTACAGGTCTGTGACAGCCAGAAATCTTGCTTGTTTGTAGGTGACCAAATACTTATTTTCCACCATTATTTGCAAATAAAGTCTTTAAAAATCAGACAATGTGATTTTAAGAAATTATTTTTCTCATTTTGTCTCTCATAGTTGAGGTCTACCTATGATGTCAATTACAGGCTTCTCTCATTTTTTAAGTGGGAGAACTTGCACAATTGGTGACTGACTAAATACTTCCCCCCACTGTATAATGAAAAGAAATGTCTGTCCCAATGTTCAGGTCAACTCTGTTGTTAAAAAAAAAACAAAACAAAAAAACCCTCAAAAAGCATAACATCTGCAATTGGTTATGTATAATAACCAATTGCAGATGTTATGCTTTTTGAGTTTTTTTTTCTTTTTTCTTTTTTTGTAAAACACATGCACAGAACTTAAGTTCTAAAATACTGTATCTGGGGTATTATTATTATTATTATTATTATTATTATTATTATTATTTATTCCTCCTACTTCCACTTTTACTTCACTATATATTTTGGATGAGTTTAATACTTTTACTCCATTAATTTTTTGATGTGATGCATCGTTACTCATTACAATAAAAAAAACAAAACAAAAAACACTACGAATCATTTCAAACTCACATCATCACCACGCCAGAGCGGTAAATGACACTGTCACCGAGTTTGATGAAGCCGCCTCAACACGTGACCGTGCATGCTGCCCTTCTTCCTTTCACTCTGCTGTTGCAGTGAGGACACTAACGCTACAGCTCTGTTAGTTTATCTCCAGATGGAAGAAGAAGAACCACCAGAAGAAACACCGTCTTCACCACCTTCAAACACTCGTATGTGTCCGAATGGCCTGAGATCTTTTAGCTGTAGTTGAGTTTAGAGAGAGTGAAACTCAGGGTTTTAAGCTGCTCTCCTCACCTGATGTTACATATGAAACACTCGTATGAGGCAGGTGGAGTCAGTTCTGCTCAGTCTTACTTTTGGGTGAGTTTGTTTAGAGAGTTAACTGAAGACTCTGTGTTCATGTACTCTCATACAGTCCTGTCCTTCTACTACAGTCAACAATGATATTCAAACTTTTGACTGCTTTCTGTAATAACTACATAACACAGTACTTGTACTTTTACTTTCAGTACTTAAGTAGAACGTTCTACAAATGTTGAATACTTTAGTACTTCCGCTTCAGTGTGGAGCTTAAAGACACTTCTACATCTACTCAAGTCACTGTTTGTACTTTTACTCAAGTCTGGGTCTCTAGTACTTTATACATATCTGAAAACATGTGACCTGCATCAGTGATGTTACTTCCTCTGGCAGGACAAATGTGGAAGGCATCATTTTGTATAAAATGTTGAGGATACCCCAACAGTACATCCATCATTGGTCTTACCTGTTATTGAGTTTATCTCCCATTCAGTTTTTAATAAACGATAATGTGCTGAAAATCTATAAAACGTCAGTGTGGAATCTAGTTTGAGGTTAGAACATGAAGTTAAGGCACCAAATGGTGGAAATCGTTGATGTCAACTCACCTTATTGGTTTAAATGGCTTAATGGGTTTAATGACAACAGAGTTGACTGATGAGTCAAATCTTTTAGTACTTAAAGAATAGCCTGCAGTTCCAGAATCGTGAGTCCTTTAACATCTACATCAGATTTTTTTTTTTAGATTTGACATGCAAGTCTAAATCACACATCATAAACAATTATATGGTCCAGAGGTTGAGTGATAAGAGGTTACAGAAGCTGAGAAGAGCTCCAGTTCCAGTCTTTCAGTCTCTTTCACAGCTGCTCCACAATTGATGCAGCTCAAGGTCGAGAGCATCACAGACATCAGCTCGAGGGGAAAGATTCATCGAAATTGCTGACACGAACTCTTGTAGATGTTACAGTTGTCGACAACTGGAGAAAAAAAGCAAGTTACATAAGAAAAAGATCACTTCCCATATCTATGACCGATTTACGCCGTGGGCAGTGCGAGGGATACCCTGCCATCTGCTAGACTGGCCCTAGTCCAATTTCACTTCCAGTGCATCTGCCCTCATCTTATGAATACCAAAGCGTGGGCTGGAGAGCTGCAAAGAAATACCTAGGTGTTGCTTTTTAGTCATTGTTTACGTATTCGGGGAAAAAGCTAACTATAAAAGATGGCTTCTGTATTTTAATGCTCAAATCTGGATAATACTGTTAATCACAGCTTGTGAAGTGATGCTGCCAAAGGACGGTGGACAATTTTAGCAGAGCTTCAGGGAATTTGGGATTTATAGGTGGTAGAGCCATCAGAATCAATGCACCAAGTGCTTAGCAATGCATCATACAGTAAATAGTCACAACTTTGCCCAATGCATTTACCTGATTGCCAAAGTACACAATGAATTGGTCACAAAGTGCACTGAAATCCAGCATTCCAGGCTGTAAACATTGTCCTCCTCAGTGACTGCATGCACTAACGAGTCACAGAACTTTCCGCTGACTCTGCCTTTAGCATGCTAACTGAAATCAGATGCTCTCATTACATGTTCTGTGAGAGGCCTCATGAATCAAAGGTGTTAAAAGCCCAAACGCAAGCTTTCTACCCCTGATTTTGGCCATCATTGCCCTCACAGGACCACAGAGTCTCTTCCAGTAAAAGTCTAGAAATCGTAACCCTTGTCTAGCCCTAACATTCTGTACACTTCCCTTGTCCTAAGGGTCAAAGGTGACCTGAAGTGAAATCTATGTTCAGCTATCTACAGCATTTCCTCCCCAACCTTCCTTCCTAGTTTTACATAGCTAATTACCCAACACTACTCTCCCCCTATCACATGTAATGCTGTAGACACAGGGAGGGTGAGGACTGACACATGCCTCCTCCGACACATGTACAACCAGCCACCGCGTCTTTTCGATCTGCTGTTGATTTCAACGTCACCGGGCAACCCACAGGCTCAGAGGACAGCACCGGTTACCCAGCCTTGATGCATCAGCTAGCAGATACCCATGTTGGCCAGTCTCACACCGAAGTGATGTGAGGAAAGAGAGGAAAGAGAGGAAAGAGAGAGAAAACAACCCGTCCGAAGAGAGTAGGGCCAATTGTGCTCTCTCTGGCTCCAGCTGCTGATGGCAGGTTGCGTGAATGGTGGTGTACAGCATTTACGGAAGTATGAACACAGGTGGTGTTTCGCTTTCTCTAATGCTGGGGTCACTAATGCTGAAAATTCATTCAATTTCAAGCTGAAAAAAGATCATTTAGGAGGTTGTCTCTGCTGTTAAACGCAACGGAGGGTCGTTTTTGACCCCTAACAACATAGCATAGATACCGCCACCATCATTCAAACATGCTTATGCCTTTATAGTTTGCTTCAACAACTCAAAGCACACTAAATTAGATAGCACTGTATTTAAACCTTTAGGAGACTTTAGGACACTATATGCACCAAGAATTTAAGACTATGCGACTGTTAATAATCAGCAATAATCAAAATATGAAACTGTAAACAAATAGAAAATCTGTACTCATATTCGAAAATGCTGTAGCACAGGTATTGTTTGGCATATTAGTTAACCAATTAACCAATTAACTGATTGACCTAATGTACACTACTTGCACAAAAGTATTTGGACACCTGCTCATTCATAGTTTCTTCAAAAATCAAGAGTATTAAAAAAGAGTTTATCCTGCTTTTGTTTGAGTAACTGTCTCTACTGCCCAGGGAAGGCTTTCTACTAGATTTTGAAGCATTGCTGTAAGGATTTGATTGCATTCAGCCACAAGAGTGAGATCAGGATTTTGGATGATCACCACCCCACCTCATCCCTAACTCCCAGACTCATCCCAAACGTATTGTATGGAGCAGCAACCATCATTCCAGAGAACACAGTTCCACTGCTTCACAGATCCATGCTGGGAGGCTTTATACCCCTCTAACCCACACCTGGCATTAGGAATGGTGCCAATTGGCCTTCTTTGGTCAAATGTCATGCAGGACCAGCATAATCAACCTACTATGACTCTGTCTGTGTATTTCCTGTGTTTTGCAGATGTGTATGTCCAGCTTTTTGGAGCAAATGAAGTAATTCTGGCAGATGTTTCATAGGCATCACATGACTTACCCTCTCTCTAGATTGATTATTCATCACTCCTAATTTGAAGGCTCATCATTTCATATTATGTCCAGTGCTCATCATCCTGTGCACTAGACTGAGAAAACGCAATGACACAGCTACTAAATCCTAATTTGTCTGCCCACTGCTCACTTCATCTTCCAGACAACAGGTAAATTATCGAATCATTGTTTCTACTTGAGAAATAATTAAAGCTCTCTGCACCGCGGCTGTGTTTGCAGTGATGGGGTTTATGTGTCACTGTTTGACACGTAACACAAACGACAATGATATTCTTCTGATGCATCACTGTCGAGGATATCTGTCCTTCAGACCATCAGATTCATTCATTCGTTTTCAGCCGAAGACCTTGAATACTGCACAACATGAATACTGCCTGAGCATACTGGAACCACCCACTCAGTTCTGCCACCTGCATGAAGGGCATTCCAAGTAATTAACTAACTGTGAAAACACCTGTGTAATCTTGAGCCACTATTATCTATGTGCCTTCATCCTTCATCTGTCCATTCATTTGGCTGGCCTGGAGATGCTTTTGTGGGTCTGTTTATTCTTGGAGAGCAATCAGTCCAGCTCTATTTATAACAACCCACCCCCAACTTTCCCATCGTGAGCTTGGGGCACTTGGAAAAATTGGCAATTTAAGGGCGAACAACATGTTTAACATCGTCAAGCTGCATCAATGAAGGGGAAGCCACTCCGGGTATGGAGCTAAACATATTAGTGACAGTGGATATGATGAGCAATTAAGGAGACCGCATGAGGAACCAAGAAATAGTAGCAAGTCTCAAAAATTCATGGAAAAAGCAAGAAATGATAGAATTCCCAATGGGTAAACCATTAAAGAGTACTGGTGCTGTCCGCATTTGCCAGTTCCATATTGTATGTTCGATGGAAAGCTACAGGATTGTTTGTTTTGATATTCCTGATGGAGTCTTGTATCACTCTAAGAGAATTAGCAACACACATTAAGGCAATTACAGATCCACTATGAACTGTGTCAAAACATCTGCCCACAGCAACTCACAGTCAGGAACAACATTATAGTGTCATGAAATGGCTTCGGGTGACTTACGCTCAGAACTGTCACAGGGTGATTTCATTACACAATCGAGTGGTAAATGCTTTGCCATTGGCTTCTTTTAAACCAGACAGAGGCATGCCAAAGTCTGGCCACCCCATTACTGTGAATCAATGACTGTGGAAAACATGACCACTGTGATTCCATTCCTTTCCGTTTCATAAATATAAAGCCAAAATTATCCGCCATGTTGTCAAATTTACAACCAGATTCTGCTCAGTAGAGACCAATGGTAGGAGCCAGACTCGCCTACTCATTTGGTAGATCCTCCCTCTTCTCCCAGACCATGCATATTTTAGAGTGCCTTCATTAAGCTTACAGCACACAGGCAAAGTGGATTTTTCCTCTGGATACTGAGTGCCGAAAAAATGACAAAGAACTTTGTACAGAGTGTCTGTTAATATGAACAACAGCCCACCTCGACACCCTAATTAATAGTATGATTAACTAGCTGGTTGCCTGACAGCTCGACTACAACTCACGGCTACTCCATGTAATGAACAGAAACCACGCAATGCATGTGGTGGTCTTTTTCAGCCAAAGCTGCCAATCACTCTTGCCTTCTTACGATAAAGCAGAGCAACAGTTTAAAAACTGATTTCTGGGGGAAAATAGCTGTTGGAATTAGACACTGGAGATGGGAAATGGGCTGTTTTGTCATTGAAGCATATAGGAATGGGCTCAGCTACACGTCATACTGCAACCAGCCAGCAGAGGCGCTAGACCTGTAGTGGATTCGCTTTTGAGAAATGCTACACTGTCCATGTTATAGCATTTCTATCTGAAAATAAAACTACTTCAGAATCATTGTGATGCTCCACTGACCTGTAAGTGGCGTGGCCTGTGAGTGGCTTTTTCTCAGCTTGTCCAGAAATGCATGTGCACAGTGTGTCCTTTAGTGGTGGCTTGAAATCAAATTCCACCTCCTGACTGACTGTAAGGGGAGTCCAGGAGCAGGAAATGCCATTTCTCACATAATGCAGCTTAAAGCAAGTACAAAATTACCAGATTTTTGGAAGACATTAAGTAGTTTTTAGGTATGGTTACTTTTTTATTTCCATCTTTAACCATTTTAAAATAGTCAGTACTTAGTAACACTCCCTTCGGCAAGTATCACACATTGTAAAAGCTTCTTGTAGCAGCTAAAAGTCTTTTTTTTTAAGCTTATTCTTATTTGTTAAAGGCTTCTAGTTCTGTGAGATTCTTGAGGTCTTGCTACACTGCTCTGTGGTCCCTCCACAGATTTCATTGATTTCAGGGCTGTAAGAGTCATGGCAAAACCTTCAACTTGGTCCTTTTGAGCTCATGTATTGTACATTGTAGGTGTGTTTTCTACTACTGCTGTAGAATCTTCATTATCGTTTTTATTTTTTTTCCCCTAGAAATTAACATTTTCTGGTGTTTAATTGAATTCATTGCTCTCTCTAACAAGACCCTGACTTGACCTCCACCTACCTAACTTAGCCTTACCTAGCAAGGATCATGAACAAGTCATAGCTCTACCAAGCTAATTAAATATTGAGACCTTGGTAAAAGTTATGTGAGCCACTGTATATGGCATTCTGAAGTAGGCTGTGAAATTTATTTCTACTAGAAGACTCCAGATGCAAGGGTGCAACAGGTAAATTAAGCAGGTGGGCTTGAGCAGGAAAGGCAAAAAACTGCAGGAATCCAGTCCTTCAGGACTGCCCTGAATTGCCCAGACCTGATCTAGACCTTGCAAGTCCTGCAGCCCATGGAAGGCAGGGGCAAAGCCAACCCCTCTGTGCAAATGGGCAGGACCAAGCTGGTGGGAGCAGAAAGTGGTGGTTGATGTGACTGGGGTTCGATTCCTGGTCTGGGTGACTATGCTGCGCTACACCAATAAGAGTTCTTGGGCAAGACTCCTAACACTACACTGACCCACCTCTGTAATACGGGTGACCTTGTAAGTCGCTCTGGATAAGAGTGTCATCTAAATGCCATAAATGTAAATGGAAAGGAGGTGGGGAAAGACAAAACATCAATGCGGCAATTCAGCGGCAAAGAAGGTGTGTAAGTCAAGGGGTCCTATTTTAGTAATCTTTAGGTGAGTACAGCTTGATTTAGGGCATGGCAGGGTGTTTTTGCTATCTTAAAGTATGGCTTGCAGTGCTCGAAATGCGCAGGAGGCCTGTACTAAGCCTTTTAATTAATCATGGGTGTGTTTTGGGCATAACGTGCAATAAAGCAATCATCATGTCACTTGCCATTCCCTTTAAAAGCCAGGTGCGGTCTGACTGGCGGATTGCTATTTTAATGGGGCATCATGCACGGTCTGGGAGGCTTGTTGATGCGGTGGAGAACATCGCCTGTAGAATAATGTTATTTTATATTATTTTCTGTTAATTGTTGATGTAAAAGTTTGCATAGCTGCCAACTGGCACGAGCTATGGGTTTGTGCACTGTTGTGTGTCCATGTGTGCAAGTGGGGGTGTGAGCGTGTTGGACATGCAATTTACCTGAACACACCCCATTTCAAGGCCACCACGCCCATCGGCATAAATATATATTTACAAGCACCGTCGCTATTTAAACAATGCAGGTGGAAAGCGTGAAAATAGACTGTTGGCAGGGTGGAAGATAACAATGAGCATCACTACATGCCTTGCGCAGGGTGTAAAATAGGGTGCAAGGTCTTTTAAAGATAGGCTGAAGCGGCTAATTGGTTGAGGTTGAACTGGTTGAACTTTTGTTAAAGCATGTATTTACTTTAGTGAGAGACATAAAGGTTTATACCAGTTTTATACCATGAACTGAATTTAGTCAGATTTTGACAGTATTTGATCATCCATCCAGCCATCTTTTTATCCCCCTCTCCCTGGTCAGGGTTGCTGTGGGTCTGAAGCCTACCTGAAATCAATGGGCGCAGGGCAGGGACAACCCCTGGACAGGGCGCCAGTCCATCACAGTTATTTGTTTGTGTTTTCCCAAAGCAAAATTCTCAATATGCATTTAAAAAAACAACATATGGTTTAAATATATCTAAAATTAAAAAATCATCATTAGTCTTTTCATATAATATAGAGAATACTCATGTGTGTAAAGAATACGAGTGAATGAAGTTACGAGGAAGCTAAGGATTAAGTTCTCTAAAAGTAAGGGACAGTGATGGACAGTGTACTGCCTTATCTGAACAGCGCCTCAACAGAAGCCAATCTCTGATCGCCTGTTCGGCTCATGGCACTAAGCTACCATATCTGATCAGGGCCATTTTAATTAAGCAAACTGAAATTCTATGCACCACCTGACTTCAGCAAACAAGACAATGAGACATAACATAAAAATGGTCAGTACTCAACAAGTAGTCAGCTATGCTGAAACATAGTTAGGGGTATCTGATGTTTGGATAGTAACCTTGAGAACATGTATGATGTGATGTTTGAATGTAAATCCGTAGTGTCATATATAATGCCAGAGGATATCGAGAGCTGTATTCCGGCTTGTTTTACTCCGTGTTGAATCCAGCCTGATAAATGTTAGAGTAGGGGAGGAGTTACTGCCTTCTAGAAATGTTATTTACTGAAGAAGAGCTGATGATTTGGCTTTGATCATTTGATGATTGGCCTTCCAGTGGTTATTCTCACAACTGGTCACTCTCACCCGTCATCCAAGCTTATATCGGTCCTGCAGATATCTCCTGTACAACATCCAGAGAATTTGACCCTTCCTCTTTAGAGAGGCCACCCAGATGCTCGTTAAGTCTCTCATCACTTCAAGACTTGACTACTGCAACTCTCCTCTGGCTGGTCTCCCTCTGCGCACCATCAGGCCCCTGCAACTCATCCAGAATGCAGCGGCACGGGTCGTCTTCAATGTCCCTAAATTCAGCCATGTCACTCCACTGTTGTGTTCTCTCTTCACTGGCTTCCTGTAGTTGCTGCCCACATCAGATTCAAAACCCTGATGCTGGCCTACAAAGCCAAGAACGGACCAGCCCCTCCATACTTGATGGCAATGGTCAAAAGCTGATCCGCACCAAGAGCCCTTCGAGCTTCAAGTATGGCTCGGCTTGACCCGCCTTCCCTCAAAATCCATGGAAGACAAGTGTCCAGGCTTTTTTCCTGGCACCAAAGTGGTGGAACGAGCTTCCCCTGAGTGTCCGAACGGCAGAGTCTCTCGCTGTCTTCAAACACAGACTGAAGACCCACCCCTTCCGAGAATACTTGGGTGAATAGCAGAGTGATCACCTTACTGACTTGTGTTTAGTAGTGTCTAAACTTGGAGGTATCTTTGAACTATTAGTCTATTCAAACTAGCTGAGTTTTTTCTTGGGTAAATAGTAAAGCACTTTTGTAAGTCACTCTGGATAAGAGTGTCTGCTAAATGCCTTAAATGTGAATGTAAATGTAAATATCTTGCATTATCTCCTTATGTAGCATGTTTTACTAAATGTCTATAGTGCTAAATCAGCATCTACAGTCACAGATGTAGAGTGAATTCTGCTCAGTGTGAAGTCTAAAAGGACATTTGTTGTTTTTGTATTTTTATATTTTAACCCAATAATCATACCACATTTTTACCAATATACTTCCGACACCCACTATTAAGCAGCCTCCCCCCCTTAATTACATAGTGTAGCCGATGCTGTGAGGGTAAAAGCTAGCATGTGCTTCCTCGCATAAAGCAAGCCACTGAATATTTTCTAAGTGACGCTGATACTGAACATCATTGGACAACTGACAATTGCCACAACTGTTAGCAGCTAGCAGATACCTGCATTGACTAGCATACCACAGTGTAACGGGGGGATCCTCCAAAGGGGGAGCCCCATTCACTAAAAGTTCTACAGGGCTACAACCTGCTGGCCAGATTGCATGTCTCTAGGACTTGCGGATTGAAACAACATGGTTTCAGGGGTCCTGCTTGGGCCCCTAAAACAAGGCAGTAATAGGTCAGCCAAACTGCACAATATGTAAACCAGAACAGTAATTAAAAATAAAAATAAAAAGGGTCCACAGACTGATGCTAATTATGTGTGTAATTATCATATAGGCCTCCTGACTGGAGTTGAGTTGAGTTAAAATTTCCGCAGGGCTACAACCTGCTGGCCAGACAGCATGTCTCAAGGTCTTGCGGATTGGTCTGCGTAATTAATTTTAGGGCAGATTCAGAATAACAGAAGCATAAGCTTTCAGAAGTCCTGCTTGGGCCCCTGAAAACAAGGCAGTGACAGCTCAGCCAAACTTAAAGCTAAAGCTAAAAGCAGCTTAGCCAAGTGTTGCTCTCTGCATGGACACACTGCTCTGAAGTTGAGAACCTATGCCACACAGAGCACTGTGACTGAGCACTGAGGGTATTTTAATGTTACTGATAACATTACCATGTGTGCAGTATACCAAATTACCAAATGTGGGCATGTCAATTGCCAATGCATATGAATTATGCTGAATTATGATTAGGCACCCTACCTCATTTTCGTCCCCTTCCCATGTGACTGTCCTTTTTTCAGAATAAAAAGCTATCCCTGAAGATTAGAAGGCTGACTTCACAGTGTTGCTCAACGACTCTAGATGATATTCTATTAGTTTGTATCAGTATTGTATCTAGCTCATGGAATTTCAGGCTAGACTGAGTGTGACTCATACTGTTGTCGTTTTTGTTTTGGTTTTGAGCAGCAAGTGAAATCCAATTATATACGTACATTTGAACTGCCAAATGATTTGGCAAAAGCTACAGGACTTATGAGAATGTGCATGACAAATAGGATTACGGATTTATCGAGGATTTGAGGCAGTGCATAATACGGCTGATATCATGGTGGAGATTAGACTTAGTTAGATATCAATTCACCCCCAGGAATCACTCGAAGTCAACCTCTTTTCAGTATTTCTTTCTGTGATCAACCCATTAAGCATATCAGCCTGTATGTGATAACACAGTGACAATTCAACATTAAGGCATCAGGCATCAAACCCAATCAGTTGCTTAGGTTTGCTACAGTTTTAAATGATGGGGTATTGGACTTTATCTCCTTTGTTTTCTCATTCAATTGTGTATGACTGCCTGCAGTATGCGGTGCTATATCTCTATTAGTCTAAAAGCCTTTTTGTGAGCTTGTCAAGGGTCTGCAATGCACTATAATACAAAGAAGGCCATTATATCTACCAGCTGCCATGGACTAATTTATTCCATGATTTGAAATTGCTGTAGATGATCACAAGAAAAGTGCCATTTGCAAGTTCAGACTATGCCTTCAACATACAGTTGTAGTATGAGAAGTAAAAATGTATGACCATAAGAGGGAGGAGAATGTTGAGAACTTTGTACTAGAAGGCCGGACCTCCGTTTATGAAAAGAAGTAGAACAGACAGACATGCTAAAGGAACAGGGAGGACATAAGGTAGTGTAAGGGCATGAGAATGGGCTCACATGGAAAAATTCCAAATGAATTGTGAATTGATTGTACAAATTCAAATATCACTTTTCTGCACACATTTTCCAAGATGGTAGGACCTAAGTTTATCTGTTTATTGATTTTCCTTATTTTCCTTTTTTTTTATTTTTTTTATTTTCCTGTATTTAAACACTCCATTGTTAGCCATTCAAGCAATAAGTCGAAGCAGTCACACGTGACAAAATGAACCAATTACGCATAGCAGGCTGCTCTAGGTGAACCCCAGACCACCAATTTCAGGAGGACATAAGATTCTTTGTTTCTCTGAACAGTTTGAAAAACAGCTGCCAAACTTGACCAGACGTCCCAAACTCTCAGAGCAAACGTCTCTGGGTTCGTCAGAAAATACTGTGAAAACAGCCTTTCTCCAAGGTTGCTTCTGTTATTTAAAAAAAATGAACTGTACATTAAATGAAGATAAATTGTTCTAAGATTTAATGTATGAATCATTTTGTTTAAGTTGACGTATTTGTGATGAAATGTAGGAACAAAAATGTTTCTTTAGGGAAACAAAAGTGGTTCTTCTCTTAAAGATGGGCTGTTTATATTCTCCAGACTGTTTATGGGAAGCACATGAGCTCACACACATGATCTGAAATCGTTTGGTTCCTTGTTGAATTCAGTTTCCTACAATAGTGGTCTTTATAGAGATCTGGATGTTTTGTTTTATTGTGATCAGGGGATTGGGACCGGGGGATAGTGATAAGGGACAGTGAATAGGGCACAGACACAGCTAGAGTTTCACATGGAGCTTAAGTGAGAAATGTGTGACCGGTATGACCGGTAAACGTACATTGATTAACACAGGTATTGCTATGTTTAGGGATGCAATGTGTGGTGGGGGAAGCAGGTTAGATGAACTAGAGAAATGATCTAGTGGAATGGAGATAAGTGATGATGGAATGGAGCTAACTCCGATTGGTTCTTTGGCTAATCTGAAGTAACAAGTGCCAAATTTAGGCCTGCCCAACCTAAATCCAACAGAGGAAACCAATGGATAATTTTGTTCTCTGACAGTTCATAGTAAATTCCTCACAAAACAATAGACAGTAGTTAAAGGAGAATCATGAAAAGGAGTAGAGGGGGGCTATAAGAGTGTGATGTAAAAATAACAACAATAGAAAACCCCCCACAAACACATGAGAGGTTTGAGAGTGTCAGGGATAAAAGAATGCATTGTATTATATAAAAAAAATAAAATGTCTCCTTTCTTAAAGAACCATTACCACCTGGATGTACCATTGTCTGTCCTCCCAGCATGAATATGAGTAATGCCTTGCTCTGCTGACTTTGCATGAAATTGGCCCTCATAAATAATGAGCAGTGCACCTACTTTACAGCTACTACCAAGATTACAGATAGAGCTATCTCTGCGTCTGCACCTTGCTGTGGATTACCACGCATATGTTTCTGTATTTATTAAACGATGCATCATCTGGCAAGATGGAGGTGACAAACAAGCAACACATGTTAGCAGAGTGCCTTCAAAGCTCCTCTAGTGTTCGAGTCTGGAGCTGTGATAAAAAAAGAAAAAATAAACAGAGATGAAAAGATGTCAGTAATGAGACTGCGTTCCCTTAGCACCTGATTTCAAAAGCCAAAGCAGAGGTCCCAACATCTGCTGACAAATGCAACATTTGGCTGTCACCTTGACAGCCAACCAATTTCTTTTCATGATATGAGACTGTGGCATTTTTCCTTACATATTTCATATTCATTTCTTCCTTTGTCCACTGAAATTAGGTTTTACCCTTTACATAATTGATTAAACATCTTGTCTAGACAATGGTAAAACAGAGGCCGGTAGCACACAAAAACTTTAATGAAAGCCAAAAAAAACCCAAAAGGGAAGGTCCTAAAACAGTCCAGGTCAATGCACGTTGTTAAGAGTGTCAAAAGTATTCATTACTCAGGTAGAAGTCGAGATATTAGGGTTTAAAAAGACTTCTATCGAAGCTTTTTACTCAAGTAAAAGTGTAAAAGTACTGGTTTTAAAACAAATGCCAAAAGCTTAGGTCACGCCACAGGGGGCCTATAGTGCACTACCCCACCTGCTCCAATTATTTTTTTCTAAAAGCCATAATGACTATAAGTTTATATTAAAATCATGTTGAAAAATCTTGGGATGCACTTGATTACCTGTTTCAGCTGCAGATCTGCCCATTGAAAATAAATGCATTTTAGTAATATCAGATATATTAAAGGAGTATCTATGTGCACTACTGAGCATTAACACGTTTCATGGAGGGAAAAATATGATGAGTAAAACGTCAAACTTCAGAGGCATGTGATCAATAAGCATTATAGGAATGTAAATGTGGGACTTAGTCAGGACATTTCACTTGAGTTCTCTTGAGTTTCTGCCACAGACATCTTCATACTAGGCTACATACATCTGCTGTGTGCTTGCTGGAGTGTGACATGACATGTGCAGGTGTGATGAATTGCTTACAAACCAATAGGGTTTCAGAGTATTTTGTTTATAATAAAATATTAATATTAAAGATGTTTAATTTACAGTGTATCACAAAAGTGAGTACACCCCTCACATTTCTGCAGATAATTAAGTATATCTTTTCATAGGACAACACTGACAAAATGACACTTTGACACAATAAAAAATAGTCTGTGTGAGCTTATATAACAGTGTAAATTTATTTTTCCCTCAAAATAACTCAATATACAGCCATTAATGTCTAAACCACCGGCAACGAAAGTGAGTACACCCCTTAGTGAAAGTTCCTTAAGTGTCAATATTTTGTGTGGCCACCATTATTTTCCAGAACTGCCCTAACTCTCCTGGGCATGGAGTTTACCAGAGCTTCACCGGTTGCCACTAGAATGCTTTTCTACTCCTCCATGATGACATCACAGAGCTGGCGGATATTCGAGACTTCCGCTTGAGGATGCCCCAAAGATGTTCTATTGGATTTAGGTCTGGAGACATGCTTGGCCAATCCATCACCTTTACCCTCAGCCTCTTCAATAAAGCAGTGGTCGTCTTAGAGGTGTGTTTGGGGTCATTATCATGCTGGAACACTGCCCTGTGACCCAGTTTCCGGAGGGAGGGGATCATGCTCTGCTTCAATATTTCACAGTACATACTGGAGTGCATGTGTCCCTCAATGAAATGTAACTCTCCAACACCCGCTGCACTCATGCAGCCCCAGACCATGGCATTCCCACCACCATGCTTGACTGTAGGCATGACACACTTATCTTTGTACTCCTTACCTAATTGCTGCCACACATGCTTGAGACCATCTGAACCAAACAAATGAATCTTGGTCTCATCAGACCCTAGGACATGGTTCAAGTAATCCATGTCCTTTGTTGACATGTCTTCAGCAAACTGTTTGCGGGCTTTCTTGTGTACAGACTTCAGAAGAAGCTTCCTTCTGGGGTGACAGCCATGCAGACCAATTTAATGTAGTGTGCGGCGTATGGTCTGAGCACTGACAGGCTGACTCCCCACTTCCTCAATCTCTGCAGCAATGCTGACAGCACTTCTGTGGCTATCTTTCAAAGACAGCATTTGGATGTGACGCTGAGCACGTGCACTCAGCTTCTTTGGACGACCAATGCGAGGTCTGTTCTGAGTGGAGCCTGCTCTTTTAAAATACTGGATGATCTAGGCCACTGTGCTGCAGCTCAGTCTTCTTGTAGCCTTTGCCATCTTCATGTAGCACAACAATTCATCTTTTAAGATCCTCAGAGAGTTCTTTGCCATGAGGTGCCATGTTGGAACTTTCAGTGACCAGTATGAGAGAGTATGAGAGCTGTACTACAAAATTGAACACACCTGCTCCCTATGCACACCTGAGACCTAGTAACACTAACGAGTCACATGACATTTTGGAGGGAAAATGACAAGCAGTGCTCAATTTGGACATTTAGGGGTGTAGTCTCTTAGGGGTGTACTCACTTTTGTTGCCGGTGGTTTAGACATTAATGGCTGTATATCAAGTCAAGTCAAGTCAAGTGGGTTTTATTGTCATTTCAACTACATACAGAGTACACAGTGAAACGAAACAACGTTCCTCCAGGACCATGGTGCAACATAGACAGTGCATACAAGACACAAGTGCAACACAAACAAACAAGTGCGGACAGACAACACAACACAGTACAGACCAGAGAATAATAAATAATGGACGGTAGTGTGCAAATTGTGCAATGTGTAATAAATAGAGTCCAGTGAGGTAGTAAAGTTATTAGTGCAATGCTTTGTGCAAAAATGCTTCCCCTTTTTTCCTGGGGTAAATGGTTGGAGAGAGAGAGAGAGAGAGAGAGAGAGGGAGAGAGGGAGAGTGTACATGTACCAGAAAGATATCAGTTCAGAAGTTGAGTTGTGTTGAGGAGTCTGATGGCTTGCGGGAAGAAGCTGTTGCAGAGTCTGGTCGTGTTGGACCGGATGCTGCGGTACCTTCTTCCTGATGGCAGGAGGGAGAACAGTCTGTGTGAAGGGTGGGTGGAGTCATCCACAATGCTGGTTGCTTTGCGGATGCAGCGGGTGGTGTAAATGTCCATGACGGAGGGGAGAGAGACTCCGATGATCCTCTCAGCTGTCCTCACAATGCGTTGGAGGGACTTGCGGTCAGAGGCTGTGCAGGTCCCAAACCAGGCAGTGATGCAGCTGCTTAGGATGCTCTCTATGGTTCCCCTATAGAAGAGGGTGAGGATGGGTGGAGGGAGATGGGCCTTTCTCAGCTTCCGGAGGAAGTAGAGTGATTATGAGTGATTATGAGGAAGTAGAGTGATTATGAGTGATTATGAGGGAAAAATAAATTTACACTGTTATATAAGCTGCACACTATTTTTCATTGTGTCAAAGTGTCATTTTGTCAGTGTTGTCCCATGAAAAGATATACTTAAATATCTGCAGAAATGTGAGGGGTGTACTCACTTTTGTGGTACACTGTAGATGTAAGTACATGTAGACCAATGGAGGTGGTGAAAAGATGAGACATAAGCAGTTTGACCAATGGCTAATGTAGATGCAGGTAAATGTAGACCAGTAGTGGCATTACTCAAAATAATAAGTATTCTGAGTAATTGTGTCTCTATTATCCAGACATCCACTACATTATGAAGCATTGCTGTGAGAATTTGTTTGCATTAAGCATTTGGAACTTTAGCAAGGTCTGGATGTTTGATGATCACCACCCCACCTCCTCCCCAACTCCTCAACTCATCCCAAAAGTACTGGATGGAGCACCATCCATCATTTCAGAGAACACAGTTCAACTGCTCCACAGCTCAATGCTTTATACCCCTCTAGTCCATGCCTGGCATTAGGCATGGTGTCAATCTCTGTTCATGCAAATCTGTGTCAGGCTGCAACTTCAGTTCAGAGTTCATTCAATAGACACCGTGTCCATAAACATTTGGACAAAACATTGCATCATAGGTTTTCTGAACTAGCTGTACATTTTTGCTTTGATTATAGTTGATGGAGTTAAGTGTTCTTGGTTAGAATTGGTTAGAGTGTCCCTGTGCTTGGTGATGTACCCAAAAATCATGATGTGATTCATAAATGTAAAAGTAATGGAATATTACATATTTGGCCATCATTAAAATGATATGATATGATCAATGATGCACAATATGACCAGGAATATGAACTAACAAGATAATGAAAATGTCAATTTTGGTTTTGGATTTGCTTTAAATAGTCCAGTCCAGAGATGTGGAGCACTGATAGGTATTATCAGAGGGGGGTTGTGACAAAAATTCATTAAAATGTCAAAAAGAAATATGAATTTCAATATTTGTAGGCTATTCTGTTTCTAATTTGTGGACAAAATGTGATATATTTTAATTACTTTTGATCACATGTAATGAAGTCTTTTTTTGCCCCCCTGTCACACAGTCACTGATCACTGGTTCACCCCTACTGCTTACAGGGAAAGAAAATATGCGTTCTTAAGTAACAGAGAATAACGTGAACTTTTAACGACCTAACCGTCTTTCAAACCTGCAAGCTAATCATTGCAGAAATCTGAGTGGTGCAACACTGCCCTGGTTAATTCAGCAGATGTTTAGCACTCCAGACAGGCTCTTTGAGTCTGGCCTTTGTGTTTGTGCGTAATGAGATGACCGCCAATAGACACTGACCTTTAGCTTCAAAACTCCTGCCTTGTTAATGAGGTCCAAGCGGAGTGACGGAGCCTAAATCTAAAACCACGCTCAATACTTTATGCATTGTAAGACATGGCCTGTCAGAGCTAGACCAGACCTTTTGAAGTGCTGAAGCTGATTCTGAATACGAGTGTTGTGAAAGACAGTTTGAGCGTCTGTGAGTGCTGTCATAGACCAGTCCCTGATACAGTGATTCACCATGCTCTGGAAAAAAAAGCACTGCCTTTTGGGAATTGCCGTCACAGGGAAAGATCATGTCTATTGATGTTGACTGCCAGATTAACAATACCTGATGTTGTGAGAAAAGCAGCATTACGCAGCATTTCTACCTTAAAACAACAACTTTAAAATCAAGTTGATAGCCTTGCACTGCAGGGCTTAGCACGCCAGAAACTGCACTATGTAGCTTTGGTGAAGTGGGGTGGTTAATGCTTGCGAGAACTACGTAATGCTGCATTACCCGAGTCATATTTATGTAAAATCATATAATATCACTCTATTGTGTCGGCCTACTTTCAGGGGCGCCGGTTCTATATATCCCAGCTTGTAAAAAGCATGTAAAAAGTGAGTATTTTAGTGGTGGATCAACGCAAATTACTCCCAGACTGTAGGGGGAGTTCAGGAGCAGGAAATACAAATTCTTACGTAATGCTGCTTTAAAAGATGGGTTTAGTGTAAATGATTAGGCCACGCCCACTTTCAAAGTACTTTAACAGGTGCAGTGTGAAACTAATTGAATCAAATAAAAATTTCAGACAGAAAAAACCCGAACTCTATTGGGCAGTACTTTACATGCTAAATGTATGGCAAAATGTTGTGAGATGTAATGGAACATGCAATGAAGATAACTCACTCACTCACTCACTTTTATTTGATATCTTTACACGTGCATTGTGCTAGTACCATAATACTAAATCCTAGCATTACTACTTACTTTCAGTATTTCACAGTGTTTATTGTTTTCTCCCTCAGTATAGATAAAAAAATACCTAAAAAACTGTCCATCATGAATGATCATAAAATTAATAACAAAAGGCTATTGGGTGAAGCTGGCACATAGTATATCTAAGTATTAGACACAGAACATGAGCGAAATGCCTGTCAGCTTCCATACAACACAGATAACTAAGTACTGAAGTCAAGCAGTGCTCTCTCCTCTCTCTTAGACATGTTCTAGGTCATATAAGTTTATTGTTATTCTTTAATCAATATGTTCATTAGTTTTTCCATCCCATTACATTCTAATTACATACAACATACAGTTGATGCATCTGTACAAATCAAAAACCCCACAACACTCTAATCACACACACTTATTACTCCACCCATCATGTAGTGCCTTTTACAAAAAAGGGCTTACAGAGCAGGTCCAGTGTAAAGACAGTAAAACACAGCAATAAATTTAATCAAAAGATAAAAAATGATATACTCCAGACAATCAGACCTTCTCATTCAGCCCTGTCAGTTTCCTTCAGCCTCCTTCCATCCTCTACCTTCAGTAATTAGACCAGAGGCATGACCTTAACTTTTAATTCCAGGTTGATTTCAAAAGATATTGTTTACCCATCTTGATTATTAACTGAACATACCTTGATTCTTGACTGTATTTAGCAGCACATTGTTTTTAATGAAACCCAGCTTTACAAGAACTTAACTTAATCAGAACTTAGATCAGTCAGTTTTGGCCTAGCAATGCCTGAGCTTGCCAGTTACCTTGTTTTTTTGTTTTTTTAATCAGAAACACCTACATTTTTGGTGGGTTCACCTTACAATTACAGACTGTAGCCCATCTGCATATGCATAATTTATCCATCGATTTATTCATCCATCTGTCCATTAATGAAAATCACCAGATCAGATATGCTTTGAGTGGTGCACTATTCCTGTAGTGGTGTGGTAGTGTAGGTTGTGCTGGTACAAGTATTTTAGACACAAAAGCATTGCTAAGGGTTTTTATACAACTCAGCGTCACTGCTGGGTTTTGAGTAACCTGCCAACCAAAACGTTTCTCTGGTCAGAAACTGATGAAGGGCATGACTGAAACAAACTGCCTGTCTGCCATGTACTCGAAGACATTGTTGCTACATGCTACTTCTTTTCATTATGGAGCTTCTGAAAAAAGGATTAATGGATGGAAACTTCGGCAGAAACAGCAAGAATTTCAGTAAAGGTTAGGGTTAGGGTTTGGTTAAGTTAAGTTAGGTTTAGGCAATAAAGTTACATGGGCTAGGGCAAGGGTTAGGTTAAGTTTAGGTTTAGGTTCAGTAGGTTAAGTTTAAGCTTAGGTTGATGTATAGGTTCAGGTTATAAAATGACATGGGTTAGGGTAAGGATTAGGTTAAATTTAGGTTTAGGTTCAGTAGGTTATGTTTAGGCTTAGTTTGAGGTGTAGGTTTGGGTTATAAAATTACATGGGTTAGGGTAAGGGTTAGGTTAAGTTGAGGCTTAGGTTAGAATTAGGTCCATTATCTAAAGTGTAGGCTTAGTTTGAGGTGTAGGTTCAGGTTATAAAATTACACAGGTTATGGTAAGGGTTAGGTTAAGTTTAGGCTTAGGTGCAGTAGCTTACATTTAGGCTTAGTTTGAGGTGTAGGTTCAGGTTATAAATTTACATGGGTTAGGGTAAGGGTTAGGTTAAGTTTAGGCTTAGGTTAGAATTAGGTAAGAATTACAAATACCCCAGTACCTGCTGTGCTTCATGTTTCATGTGCATTATAAGTGTCTGCATATAATGTCACAGCATGTTAAATTTCTATGCACCTTAGTATCAGCACCTACCTGTTAAATATCTATGCACCTTACACTCAATACCTCTACTCAGAATTGAGTCGTATTTATTGTATTTATTGTACAGTTACATGGGCTAGGGCAAGGGTTAGGTTAAGTTTAGGTTTAGGTTCAGTAGGTTAAGTTTAAGCTTAGGTTGATGTATAGGTTCAGGTTATAAAATGACATGGGTTAGGGTAAGGATTAGGTTAAATTTAGGTTTAGGTTCAGTAGGTTATGTTTAGGCTTAGTTTGAGGTGTAGGTTTGGGTTATAAAATTACATGGGTTAGGGTAAGGGTTAGGTTAAGTTGAGGCTTAGGTTAGAATTAGGTCCATTATCTAAAGTGTAGGCTTAGTTTGAGGTGTAGGTTCAGGTTATAAAATTACACAGGTTATGGTAAGGGTTAGGTTAAGTTTAGGCTTAGGTGCAGTAGCTTACATTTAGGCTTAGTTTGAGGTGTAGGTTCAGGTTATAAATTTACATGGGTTAGGGTAAGGGTTAGGTTAAGTTTAGGCTTAGGTTAGAATTAGGTAAGAATTACAATTACCCCAGTACCTGCTGTGCTTCATGTTTCATGTGCATTATAAGTGTCTGCATATAATGTCACAGCATGTTAAATTTCTATGCACCTTAGTATCAGCACCTACCTGTTAAATATCTATGCACCTTACACTCAATACCTCTACTCAGAATTGAGTCGTATTTATTGTATTTATTGTACTGTCTTGCACGTTGCACTTTCTGCAGTCTGTCCTGTACTGGATTATTTTTGTTCTCATTTTGTCCAATGTTGCACTCTTGTTCTGAAAAAAAAAAAAAAAACATTTCACTGTGTCCTTGCACAGAGCTGAACTGACAATAAAAGCCACTTGACTTGACTTGAAGTTCAGTAGCTTAGGTTTAGGCTTAGTTTGAGGTGCACATTCAGGTAATAAAATTTCACTGGGTTGTGTCAGTAATTCATACATATAAATACAATGCGACTACATGAAGTACATTTTAAGGTGGACGGATCATTTCTGTCTGTTCTATTCACTTTTTTTTACAGTATAGAAACGTCAACATCTGAAATATCAGGTTAATATTGAAAATCATAGGAAACAGAAGTAATGCATTGCTGACAAATTGTAAAGCAGCACATTTGCTGTATGTGAAGCTGTGCTCATCTTAGCATTATTATGCAGATTGTATGGGTTCCACCATTGTCAGGACTATGAATGCTTTAAGAATGGAAAGCAGTTCCAGTGTCTCCTCATGGTAACTTCACCGGGTTCCATGGGAAACTGCACCCCCCCCCCCCGTCCAACATTTTTCCTGACACAGCACAATCTCTTATGGGCCACTAAGCAGAAAATCCCACCATACACAAGATTTAGAAACTGAGGAAGGAGTAAAGAGATACCCTTGGCTTTCATTCCTGTCGTTGTCAGGAAGGAGGGTAATCAAATGGATGTCGAACCAACACATATGGCCTTTGCATTCATCAAAAGCAATGAATTTGACATGTTAGCTAAATGCTAACATGATGTCCAAATGCTGTAATTACTACTAATTACTACTTAATGTGAACTGCCAAAATATTTTTTTGGCAAAAATTGTAGGTTTAATATTCATAAAAATGAATATGTCATTCATATGTTTATTTATTCAGTGTTAAAAGCAGGCAGCGCAGGAAGTTATCATATGGATATGAACATGCCACAGCTTGTGGGCAAAATCATTGTTTCTATTTCATTCTTAGACACACTGAACATGTCTAGCAGGTTAACTCCTTGGGGTAAAGGCAAAAAGCTCAGAAGACTCACTGTGTTCTCACTGTGGATTATATATATAAAAAAATAAATTAAATATTTTAACAATAAATTCAGTAACATTAATCTAAAGCAAAAAAACAAACTATAGTTTTGTAACTGAACAATAACATTCTATAAATGAGTTCAATGAGATCTTTTGGAAAATTCTTATTCTTAAATTCTTAAACAATTTATATATATATATATATATATATATATATATATATATATATATATATATATATAAATATATATACATTTTTAAAAATCTTCATTCATTGAGAATATATGTTTTAATTGATTTTCTCTTTTAATTAAGTAGTCATGTTATTTCTGTATGGGACTGAAAATTAATTATTTGATGACAAAAAAACATAGTGTATCATTTTAGTCCCTAATCAGGCCTTTCTCCATTAGCTCTGTCAGTCTTCCTCAGCTTCTTTCTCATCCTCTCCCTTCAGTAAGTAGACACAGAGGCATGACCTAATACTTTTAAATTTCAGGTTGATTTCAAAAGATAATGTTTACACATCTTGATTATTATCTGAATAGACAGTGATTTTATAGCTTAAATATCTTAAATGATCATACAATAGAATAGCGAAACACCTGAGCTGTCAAAATATCATCAATTTCATGAATGTAGTAAATAGCAAATACACTTTGCAATTTCTTTCTCTACTAAGACCAAGACTGCCAGTTACAGCCTTTGGAATTTGAAGTCCATTGCATTTTCACACATTTGACATTCGTGTAAAATAAATCTGAATGTGGGCACACCGGTGTCGAATGTGCAGGTCAGAAAAAAGAAAGAGTCAACGTCCAATTAACGCAGAGTGAACAGAAACGCAGACCCTCATTAACCTTTAACGACTTGATGAGGCAGAGAGGGGAGGAGAATGGAGATGAAGTGGATGCATGCTACATGTACACTGGGAGAGCGTCTGTTAGGAATTATAATTAGGTAATTAGTTTCTTAAGTACATACAAGAACCAGTTGAGAAAGCATGAACAACAGGGACTTGTACTTGGGCTGCAGAGTTGTATTGTGTGGTTTATGGTATTGTGATGTTGGCCTTTGCAATACTGATATTACACCCAGCTGCAGTGACAAGTGAGTAGTAGTTGCTGTTGGTTAAGAAGTCTTGGGAGGCTAAGCTTTTCTGCATTGTTGGCTGCACAGCATTATCCGGACGCCATTGTTTTCTACATTGAATCTCATGACAGGAGATATGTGACTTTAAAAAGTCCTTATACACTCTTAAAAAAAGTTTTTTTGAGGGATGACATACAAGCTATACTTTACTGGAGTAATTACTTTTGGACCAAATTTTTACTCCTACTGCTTCCATTTTCACAGTTATCTGTACTTTCTACTGCTTACATGTTAAAAATGGTCTTGTTACTCCTATTTCACTTCAGTTTGTTTTCATTCTGGCTTATCATTGTTAAAAAAAAATAAAATAAAAAAATCCAGATAAATTGCGCCATCCAAAAAGTGTGAATTTGATTGGGATTGTGGTTGGTTGAGAAGTTCTGACACCTAAGTGGACTTCATTGGCGAAAATCAAGGAGGACACCATTGTTGAAAACAAATCATAAAAAAGCCAGACTGAAATTTGCCAAACTACATGTTGACAAGCCTCAAAGCTTCTGGGAGAATGTTCTATGAACAGATGGAACTTTTTGCCAAGGCAGATCAGCTCTATGTTCACAGATGGAAAAATTAAGCATATCAAGAAAAGAACACTGACCCTACTATGAAACATGGAGGAGGCTCTGTTATGTTCTGGGGCTGCTTTGCTGCATCTGGCAGGGTACAATGAAATCTCAAGACTATCAAGGGATTCTAGAGAGAAATGTGCTGCCCAGTGTCAGAAAGCTTGGTCTCAGTCACAGGTCATGGGTCTTGCAACAGGATAATGACCCAAAACACACAGCAAAAAACACCCAAGAATGGCTAAGAGGAAAACATTGGACTATGTTTATGGACTAGGTGTCCACCATGCTTAGGATGTTGGAGCCAGTGGGCTTTAAGTAGGTTTGAGGTTTTTATCTTATATATTATTATTATTATTATTATTATTGTTGTTGTTGTTGTTCCAATATAAAAATAGACATAAATAAAATTGTAATATAATTGCTATAAAATCTACTGTTAGACACTGTTCAGTCCTCCTGAACAGGTCTTAAAGCTGTATGTAACAACATGGTATCCAGCAGTCAACAGTTAGTCAGCGGTTAGTCTGTGTACAGTGAAGGTTTTCCACTGAAGCAACAAATACAGGATTGCTAAACTATAGAATGTAATCCTGCCAGTAATCACTCTAGTTTTAAAGGTACCTGTGCTCTAATGACTTACTTTTTCACTGTAGCAGTAACATATGAGTTACTTTTTTTTATCATGAGAGAGAAACTGATTCAGAACTGGGAACTAATTCTTACAAGAGTTGATTCCGTCAAGCAGAGTGCAATTTTAGTCTCCCTGCTCTGCATCTTGTCCTATGAAGCTGCATTAGACACAGATGTTTAATAGAAAAAAGGTTGTTCTCTAAAATGTAGTTATGTGAAAATGACACCATAATCATACATAATAGTATGATTATAATACATAATAGTATTACAACAATCATTTTAAAAATGTAATTGTGTGGACTAACCTACTACTACTAAGTATAATAATATAATTAGTATTTCATTTTTATTATTATTACAAAAATATAAGTGTTGTTATTACTTTTATCATTATCTATGCAGTTGTAGTGCATCCATAATAAATGCATCAATAAATGCTGGGCAACACCTATTCAATAATTCTAAACCAAAACATATACCTGACCACCAAAGTCAGTATACTTTAGCATAATTGAAATAATTTACAAAAACCCTTTCCTGAGCTGCGAAGAACCCTTGAGTCATGTATAGAACCATCACCTTTACCAAAGAACCTTTGAAGAACCCTTTATTGTAAGAGTGTCTCCTGTTTACACAACACCATAACATGTGTTCTGTTACTACCCAACCCAGCAAATGCATCACTGAAACCTACCCAGCAAAGATGAGGCGAGAAAGGAGAGAGAGAGAAAAAGGGGGAGAGAGAGAAAGACAGAAAGAGAGAGAGAGTGTGAGTAAACGAGATGTGTCTTATTCTGCCCTTTTCATTACCTGTCTGTCATTCTTTTACCTTTGCCCCTCAATCACAGCTCACTTCCTGCTGCTGCCCTCCAGAGAGGAACACACACACACACACACACACACACACACACACACACAGAGAAGCGGCTAGTGAACGAGAGAAACAGAGTGAAGAATTTTCTCCCCCTCCTCCCCATAATAGGATTCCTTCAAACACACCTGCTGCCAGAAATGCCATTAAATGTCATCCGTCTGTGAGACGTGGCTTCTCTCTGGCATCCTGGCTAAGACGTCTCCGCTTCCTGAGCAAAAGTCAAGGTCAGCCAACAGGTTAATGCCACTCACTTGGAGCATTTCTTTCCATGTGCGATGGTGTGCAGGTGGGATACAAGACATGAGAGGGATTCTGCCACAGTCCATAAGCAGAAGTGCCGTATGGGAGGGTGGAGTTTGGACGATTCCAAGGGCCTGTGACTAAGGCCCTAAATCCCTGGCAGCACCCCTGTCTATATGTACCTGTAGAGTGACAGAAATGTTGGTGTTTTGCACTTGTAGTGCAGCATATCGTCACTGTCACATCAGCTCTTATTTTTCTTTACTTCTTTTGAAAATACCAGGTGCTGTTTATGCTGTGTGGATATTTCATACTGATGACCAACTAAACTTGGATTAAAATCCTATTGCATTTAAATGTGAAACGTGAATATTAGAGTTAAGTCTTTAGTTTGGGCCCAAAAGTCAAGAGCCCGCAAGGTGCTATGGTAATACTAGGTTCTACTAGCCCTTCTACAGGATTGTAGAAGTGTACTAGTACTAAGCTAATGGCAGTGCACAAAGATCTCTGAATGCCAAGTGGTTTTCCTGCTGGCTAAATGCTAAATCTATAGCAGTTTTGTGATCATAAACTGACTTCTGATGAAGGGCTACAAGTTTGTACAAATTGTACATAGTAACTACAGTCTTTAATTGTACAACAGCTAGGTTGAATGTTACAGTGTAGATTGAGAAGAGACAGTACAGTGCAGTGAACATCTGGTTGGATGTGGAAAATGGGTGGCTAAGCAGATTTTAATGATTGGCAAAAGGCGTGATTGCATTTGGTCGTGCCCAAGGCCATAGTGTGAAGGAAGGAGCTGAATTTCCAGTGTATTGGAGCAGTTATACAGTTATACAGGTCTACCAGCAGTGGCAAAAATCGCAGTCTACACATTTTCCACATATCCGACAAGACATTCACTGCACTGTACCACCTCTTCTAAATTTATAAATCCCGTTGCATACCTCACAGGTATTTGTAGCCCGATCTGCAGGAGTCTGAAGTTACTACCACCTGAAACAGGCCAGGTGACTTATTTTTTGTCTGGAGAGCTTATATATTGTACCAGCCCCCGCAACACCCAACACACCACCCTAATGCTGCCCAACTGGGGTTGATAAGGACAATGAGCCCCAGGTGGCACATAAAAAGGAGCATAGAGATATGACGATGGTTAGCAAGTGGGCTAAAAGCCCGACAGGACTCGTGCACTAAAAGAAAAGATGCCTTAATGCCTAGAAGAGCCCCTTCTTGGCCTTGGGAATGTTTATTTAGGTTTTCGTGTGGTGTTGATGAAGGCTTGTGGGAATAAAGCCTAAGTTGACCTGAACTTGGCTGGGAAAAATGTGCCTGCCTGAAAAACTGCTTTCTTGACCAGAGACCAGAGCCTTGATTTTGTTCCCACTGACGTTTGAGAAGTCACTTCATTAGATGTTGCTTGACTCCTCCTTACTCCCTCCATATCCATATGTTTGGCTAGAAAAACATGGTTGTCTGCATCTCTGTGGGCTTTAAAACACAAAGAAAGGTGCTAACGGAAAGTGTTTTTCTTTTCAAAATGGAGAGAATTTTTACATTATTACACACAGTGGGAATGAATTTAGAATTTAGACATAGAGTTGACAATGTTCCTGCTGGACAGCTACGTATATATTGAGTGGCAGACTTTACATAATGAATGGAGTATAAATCTTTATCATTTAGAAAGCTAAGTAACATAACACTTTGGGTAAAAGAGAAATATCACCTTCTAAAATCATATGCATAATACTGATCTGCTACAGCTAATAGCTAACACAGGCAGTGACTGATAAACTCATTGGAGCTCGTTACAAAGAAAAATTGGGCAGTGAATACAGTCTACTATTCTCACAGCAGCTTATCATTACGAGCCAAATTCTAAGAGTTTATAGGTTCCAAAGAGTAAAACATAAGCCATTGGAGATGATGTTTCCTGAATCTTTACTAATGCCCCCTTCAGAGAAAATGAAAAACAGGGCTTAGACAGAGTCACATATATTACTAGAGAAAGCATTGCAACATACTGTTTCCCCTTTATTTCACACCATTGTCTACCAACACAAATGCTTTCTCACTTTGACAGAGTGTGACATTCCTAGTGTGAGAGACTCTCTCTCCTCCCCCTCACCCTCTCACACTTTGAGTTTTGACTCCTGACACCCTCTGCCAGCACCCGCCCACCTGTATCTTATCTTCTATGGCTGGGAGCAGCATCCAAACAGCCACAGCTGAATCAATCACACACAAGCTTGAGTTTGCCCCCCTTCAGGGGTCAAATGCCACCCACTCTAGGACATTTAAAAACAAGTCTTGGCATGGACTTGACAATCTAGTGCACTCCACTTATTCCTATGATCAATATTGTTCATATTAAAGGGTCGTTTTGGTAAAAATATCAAATGAACATGATTTATCACTTTCTTCAGATGCAATTGATCAGCCAAGACATGTTTGAAATCTGAGTTTTGCTTCTGTAGTTTACAACAGGAGGTGCTAAAACAACCTTGCTAACAAACACTGGACTAAGATCTCATTCTAGAAAATTACATGACAAAATCTTAATTTCTTTACTTTAAAAAAGTCTCAAAAGGATACATAATCTATGATATTTTTATAATGCCCTGCTCTGTCGGACTGTTCTGCTGGAATTAGCAGAATACTATATATATTTTTTCAGTATATTATACAGTGGGGCAAAAACCTATTTAGTCAGCCGTTGATTTTGCAAGTTCTCCTACTTAGAAAGATGAGAGAGGTCTGTAATTTCCATCATACGTACACTTCAACTATGAGAGACAAAATGATAAAAAATTAAAGAAATCACATTGTGGGATTTTTAAAGAATTTATTTGTAAATTATAGTGAAAAATAAGTATTTGGTCACCGACAAACAAGCAAGATTTCTGTCTCTCACAGACCTGTAACTAATTCTTTAAGAAGCTCTTCTGTCTTTCACTCGTTACCTGTATTAATGACACCTGTTTGACCTCGTTATCTGTATAAAAGACACCTGTCCACAGCCTCAAAAAGTCACACTCCAAACTTAACCATGGCCAAGACCAAAGAGCTGTGGAAGGACACCAGGAAGAGTGCTGGGAATGCTGGGAAGAGTGAATCTACAATAAGCAAGCAGGCATATAAGACATATAAGACCATTGATAATCTCCCTCGATCAGGGGCCCCAAGCAAGATCTCATCTTGTGGGGTCAAAATGATCATGAGGACGGTGAACAAAAATCCTAGAACAACATGGAGGGACCTGATGAATCCTCTGCAGAGAGCTGGGACCAAAGTAACAAAGGCTACCATCAGTAACACACTACACGAGAGGGAGTCAAATCCTGCAGTGCCAGGCGTGTGCCCCTGCTTAAGCCAGTACATATCCAGACCTGTCTAAAGTTTGCCCGAGAGCATATGGATGATCCAGAAGAGGATTGGAAGAATATCATGTGGTCAGATGAAACCAAAATAGAACTTGTTTGGAGGAAAAAGAATGCTGAGTTGCATCCCAAGAACACCATACCTACTGTAAAGCATGGGGGTGGAAACATCATGCTTTGGGGCTGTTTTTCGGCAAAGGGGACAGGACGACTAATCCGTGTTAAGGGGAGAATGAACGGCTTTTAAGCCAAAATCCCTTCCAATAGTGAGAGCATTGAAGATGGAATGTGGCTGGGTCTTCCAGCATGACAATGATCCCAAACACACCGCTCAGGCAACAAAGAAGTGGCTCTGTAAAGAGCATTTCAAGGTCCTGGAGTGGCCTAGCCAGTCTCCAGACCTCAACCCCATAGACCAGGATGAGGAGAAGGAGTTAGCATTAGGTTTTGGGTTGAGGTTAGGACTATGGCCAAGATGAGGGTTATGATCAGGTTTTGGTTAGAGTTAGGACCAGGGTTAAAATTGTTTTTTTGTTTGGGTTAAGTTTTGCTTAATGGCAGTAACAAACTCTTCAAGTCAAGTCAAGTCAAGTGGGTTTTATTGTCATTTCAACTACATACAGAGTACACAGTGAAACGAAACAACGTTCCTCCAGGACCATGGTGCAACATAGACAGTGCATACAAGACACAGTGCAACACAAACAAACAAGTGCGGACAGACAACACAACACAGTACAGACCAGAGAATAATGTTACTCTATGTAACAGATCAACAGTAAATCTACTTTATGTCAGAAACACATCAACAGAACATCATCAGGATATTTCATTCAGCTTATTCAGATGCTACACTGCTGCTGCACTTATGTATTTCTGGCGTGTTAAGAGTTTTTTAATCATCTACAAACCCCTAACTCTGCCTGCTGAATAAAAAATACGTAGATAGTACAGTGAAAACAGTGAATCTATTTGATTGAAATTATTATTGTATCATATTTTGTTCATGTAGAAATTAAAGAAGCAACAAAAACAAATGAAAATGAATAAATATACATGTTTTTGGTAGATTTGCAGTTTTCTTACACATCAGAAAACTGCAGAGGCTAAATAAATCCAAAGTACATCTAAAGCACAGAGCATAATCATCCTTTCACTGGTTTGGCGCTTATTTATCTGTCCAGAACACAGAGCATCTTGCTTATAAGCAGTTGGGAGAAAACTGGGAAAGGTTTAGGAAAGCTTTTCCACATATTGTGCTTCCAAATCCAGGCTTTAGGTATTGCAGCTCATTTCCACCATTTCCCCACTCGATACATTGATATACAAGTATTTCAAGAAATGTAATATTCAGGTTTCCATTGTTAACTGACAATATTCTATTGAATACAGCCACTGACAACCTTCCTATTACACAATTCCATGATTCATTATGACTCTGTTAACAAGCTTTTGTGTGGAAAATATTTTTCCCCACTTTTAGCTATATACTGCATTTACGGGACTCATTTATGGGACATGACTGACACTATGCGTGATCTATCCTCCTTTTCTGTGGTCCCAGAAAGCTATGTGGTTGACACAAATGCTCCCATTTCATTCCTATTTATTTCCATTTGGCAGTGAAAAGTGAATCGTAGCCACTGTTAGGGCAAACTCCCAGAGGTGGGCTGTGTAAGCCAAAATTATATATATATATATATATATATATATATATATATATATATATATACATAAAATCCTGCTTTGAGACAGGGGTGACATGATTTATAGCTGGATGATATTGGTGGCAGAAAGGGGTTGTCACCCGTCTCTGATGAAAGATGTCTTGATTATCCAAGTGGAGTGGGTTCTATGAATTTATGAAGTCAGGTAACTCAACACATTATTTATGCAGCTAGAGGGTATCAATTATATTTGGTCTATACAGTCAGTTTGATTCCTCCGACAACAAACAGACGGAGGTGTGCTATGTAGAGAGGGACACACACACTCTCACACAAACAAATAAGCTGGAAAACACTCTTGGGAGCAGATGATGAATGAGGCTGAATATAGCAGAGTGCACGTTCTCTAATATCACATAATGCAATTTGCATCTGTAATTCCTGCTGGGAATCTCAGTAATCTGCTCAAAGTTATTATAATCTAGAGAGAGTGAAGTGGGTAAACTCCGACAACACACTTCTCAACTGTCTATCTAAATTTACTGACAACAACAATATTGAAATTCCTTAAATATGAATTACATGTTAATGAAATTTGTTCGGAAGTCCCATATGGAAAAAGAAACATACTGACATAACAAATACATGATAATGCTGCATATTCATAACACACAATATATACATTTATACTGCAATCCAAGTAAAATTCTGCTAAATTGAGCTTCATATTTTGTCTTTTGCAATATTTGTAATATGAATAATATTTTGAAGAATATTATAAACAAATCAGCCGAACAACAGTGTGTTAATAAACATTTCAACCTGCCCCATTGGTGTATGCCCCATAGACGTATACTAGACTAAGGGCTTAGTTGTCATAGCAACTAAAGGAAACACAATTATTTCACTACAGTTATATTTATTTATTACAAGATTTCCAACAAAATTTCATAAAATAATTATATATCATAATTAAATATCTAATATCTAACTAATTTAACTATCATTAAGCTAACATGAAAAACATCATATTTGAAGGGAAATTGCACAATGCAATCAATACAATTACCGATGTTTAGAAGTAGCTCACTAAGAGTTTTAGTCACACTGCAATATGCCATTTAATACCACAGAACCTTTTGCAGAATAAAGCAACAATATTTTGGCCATAAACTCCCCTTTTTTGCAACACAGTAAAAATACATGTTCCTTGTTAAATTAGTAAAAGGTAAGGTAATAGGAATAGTATCAGAGAAAGTTAAAGCAGTACACTTTAACAGATGTTATCAACTACATATTCCTTTTATGCCTAATAACTGTGCCTAATAAACTGCCATTTGAGTGTATCCTCTGACGTTTCTGTAAAAGAATCGTGACAGTGAAGGCAAGTAATTTGGGCAGTGATGGCTCAGTAGTTAGAGGGCTGTGTTATTGATCACAGAGTTATGGGCTCGATACCCTCATCAGCTAAGCTGCCTCTGTGGTCCCTTGAGCAAGGCACTTAACCCTCTCAGTTCCAGGGACAATCTACCCTGTCCTTCTGAGCCCAGATATGTAAACCCATGCGTATATTGACAGCAACAATGATCTAGTGTTATTGAGTACACTTGAGCAAACCTCAAGACATAGACTTCGAACACAGGCTCTGTCACCCTAGACTCCGACAATAGAAGATGGCCCAGATGGAGACAGGCTATCAGAGTGTTCCGGAAACAAATATAAACCCATCATGCTGCTTCTCTCATCTCAGTGGAGCTCTCACAGTGCAGGCAGGCAGTCTTCCCCTTGACACACTCAGCGCTCTCGCCCCTTACATGCTTTCATGTGGGGAAACCAAAAAGCCCTTCCACTCCACAGGCAATAAGCTGTCCATTGAGTTTGTCAGTGTAGTGAAACCTTCAAAGTTTCTCAAACCTTCTCACTTTAGGCTATACAGTAACTTGAAATTCACACATTTTTTTCAGACACATCTACTCAGGCTCAGTGTAACAGAGGTCTATAAGTAATGTTTTAATAAAGTAATAAAGTTTCAAAAAGTAATAAAATATTTTAAAATGAATTTAAATCCATTGATTCATCTTAATTGGCTAAGAAATCTCAGAGCTACCACTAAAAAAAGTCTTCTATTTTGTTGACCTGCGTTTTAAAAGTTAAATCTGGTAACCTGTATTGACTAAATACACTGGATGCATGTGATGGAGCATTGTCCTACATAAAAATCATTGTCTTTTTGAAAGCTTCAGACTTCTACCTGTACCACTGCTTTAAAAGCAGGCAGAAAGCTTAAGAGTTGATTTTGAGCCCATCTTCAACCTCAAAAGGTCCAACCAGCTCATCTTTAATAATACCAGCCCATACCAGTACCCCACCCCCACCTTGCTGGTGTCTGACTTGAAGTGGAGCTCTGTGCCCATTACTGATCCAGCCAGGAGCCCATCCATCTGGTCTGTCAAGAGTCACTTCATTTCATCAGTCCATAAAACTTTGAAAAATCTGTCTTTAGATATTTCCTGGACCAGCCTTCCTTACCTTGGCCATGTCTCTGAGCACTGAACATCTTTTACTTCTTGGTACTCCAGGTAGGTTGCAGCTCTGGAATATGACAGAACTGGGTTCCTGGTAGCTTCACGCTTGATTCTTCTCAAATCCTTGGCAGTTAATTTTTGCATATCTTGATACGTCTTGCGACCCTGTTAAATATTTGCGCCCAGTATCTTAGCAATTTCAATCATGCTGCATCCCTCTGAGAGACTTTTGGTCATTTCTGACTTTTCAGAGTCAGTTAAATCGCTTTTTTGGCCCATTTTGCCTAAATAAAAAAGCTGCCTAATAATTGTGCACACCTTGATATAGGGTGTTGACCTTCTTAGGCCACACCCTCCCTCATTACACAGACACCTCACCTGCTATGCTTCATTTCATTAAGGTTATTAAAGTTTATCCAGCTTGGAGTTAGAAAATATGCATATGAATGATACTATGGTCAAAAGACCCACTTGCCATATAATTGTGCACACACTGTACTTTATAAGGTTTCATAGTTCAAACCATGCCATCAGCATGTGGGAGGAGTCTAAAGAGAGGGGAGAACGTTGAGAACTTTGGGCAGGAGTACAGGTGGCTTCTGCTTCCCCGATTTACCCCTAGTGCAATTCAGGAATACACAATGTGTAAGACACTTGCCCATTTCAAGATACCTCACACACCCATTCACTTACAGCTGGGGGAAAAGGCCAGTTCACCTTCCATGTGTGCTTTTGGGAGGTGGACGAACCCGGAGTACATGAAGGAAACCAATGCAGACTCAAAGAGAACACTAAACTCCCTAGAGGCCCCTGGAGCTCTGTGGCATATACAATTATCTCACACATAGAACTGATCACATTTCACATATTTGGTTGTACTCAACCTTTATTGACTACATACATTGTAGGGTTTCATAGTTCGGACCATGACTTCAGCATGTGATGATTTGGGAGGAGACTAGAGGGTGGTGGAGGGTGGCAAAGACTTGTCAAAGACACGTGAACAAGGTAGAGACTGTATTAATAGTATGTTCGATTGGGAGGAGGAGCTTCAGCCTTCTTCCTCCTTCCAAATTTTTGTTATTATAACATCTCTTAAATAGAAAGTCACTCATACCCAATAACAAAACTGTCAAATCTTTGTCTCTATTATCGAGAGATTGCAAGACTGAATGCTAGTAATGCTATGACCAAAATGTCACTAATTCTAATTTACAGTATTTTTGCCAGTGACGACAAAAATGTCCTTATCATCCGATATTATCGCTCAACTGGTTTACAAGTTGGGGCCTAATGTATACATCTCAAGTTCACAGGTTTGGAAACATTGATCACATTAAAAACAATCAACATTTAAGGCTGTTTGAAATCAACACAAGTTAATATAACAAGATTTTATTTGAAGGAATTTTGGAGAATTTCAGTTGGACCCTTTGTGTGTGAGCTGAACGATGTACTGTGGTGGCTGCAGCATCTTCTTTATTCGTGTCTGCGTTATTTAGTAAACAAAAGGAAACTTCCACAAGAAACCTAATGTTTATTTCGGACTGTACAAGTGATGAAAAAAAAAACAAAAAAAACTTTGAAACACAAACCATAACGGTAAAACATGGTAAGAAAACTGAGTTGCTAAACTGCTGGTCACTCTGCTGCCTCAAACATGTCCAAATTCTGCACCATCGCTTAGGTTCTTAAAGTGACAGTGCACCTATTTGGAATGAACGTAAGCAATAGTGTCTAAGAACGTTTGTATATACAGAATTATTACTTCTGTCATTGTGAAACCATAATACAGAGGAGTTTATACATATATACACTTCTTAGGAAAAAGTCCATTAACTATTTATATTCATACACAATGCAGAAATGGTCTTCATGTTTTGGCTTCTACACTTTGTTATGATAAGAACAAATAATAATAGAGGTTAAATGAACAAACAGAGATATGTATATATAAAGCCAGAAGAGTTTGTTGTGTCTTTGTTGTCTAATTTGAAGTTTCATGCAGATTCTATTTGCATTAGTGGTCCACTGAAAGAGGTACACTTAGCTGTATTACCATTTTTCTGTAGTCCTTATCAAAGAAATGTGTCCTTGATTAGCTGAATTTGATTCTCCTTAACAATGAGTGTGTGTGATGTGCACAGTGCATATTATTATATTCATTTCTTACACCATTAGCTCTATCCCACTCACTCTTTATTCAAAGGGGAAGCATCAAACACATATTGCTTTTCTTAATTAGAACTGGAAAAAAAACTCATTTGAAATTGTAATTTGTGGAAGCACTTTCATCTATTATTTGCAGTCTTCAGTAGTGGCTGAGAAGCATTATGGAATCTTAAGCAAACAATATTGTGTGTTTCTACACATTTTGTGACTATTTCTCAGATAAATGAGTCTATATGATGGACAAAAAGGTGGATAAACAGCAGATGTCGCCAATTCTTGTCAGTTTTCTTGTATATCAAACCTATTTCCCCCTTTAAAATTGGTTGGATGACTAGAGCTCTCTCATCTTTTATAGGCTACATTTTGTCATCTTGAAGCTTCACACATACATCCATCTTCTTATCTGCTTCCTCCTGGTCAGGCTCACGGTAGGTCCGAAGCCTACCCCAGGTGCAATTCAGGAATAACACTGTAAAGCACACTGTATAGAAATGTCCTTGTATAGTCTATGTATGCTGTGTATACCATTGTTCTATTGTTCTCTGTTGTATATTGTGTATCACTGTAAATTATATGTAGGATAGCTGTATAATACTAGAGAAACACTAACAGCCGGAAACAAATTCCTTGTGTGTGTGAACAATAAATCTCACCCTGTGTAAGAAACCAGGCCATCCTAAGACACCACACACACACCCATTTACTTATACTAGGGGCAAAGGCCAGTTCACTTCCCATGCTTTTGGGTGGTGCTTTTGGAAGGTAGACGAACTCAGAGTACCTGGAGGAAACCAATGCGGACTTAAAGAGAACACTAGAGAACTACCTCTGGAACTGCCTAGAGACAGTCCCTCCAGGCCCCTGGAGCTCTGTGGCACATACTATTACATGCTGCACTACCGTGCCGCCCACTTCACACATGACTGTTTGAATTTTTTTAAGATTTAGAAGAAAAAAAATCAATGAAAGTACATAAAGCATAATCACAATCCATTGTTTATTCACATGAATGTGGAAGTTTCTAAAAAGAAGAGCAAGTCCGAGCCATCTTCAGTTTTGCTAAAAGCCATGATGATGAATATTTCTGTACCGAACAAGCCAATATCTCCCTAGTTATATTCCATCTCTTCGTTTCCTCCTCGTTTCATTATTTTTAGGGCAGCAGGACTTGTTACGCCAGCACTCTGAGACAGAAATGTGTTTTTCTCTTGGAATTGCTCCTTGTTCTTCTCAATCCTTGATTTCAATAAATGATGACTTTTGAAACTCGGCTGTCTGTAATGTAACAGCAGAAAGCCTGAGCCCACTTTTCGCTTGTGTTTCAGGTTGCTCCCTCCCTGCCCTTACATGCCTGGCTGCATCGCCCACTGCTCGCCGCGGAGGATGCCGGTAAATTGGTCTCGCGCTACGGCCTTATCAGTTCTCTGCAGCTTCAAGATAACTCACACCGTCATGGCAGCTGTTGCACGCTTGTAAACTGATCCGAGATCAACCTGATGGTTTTTGGAGTAGTGAAGGTTGGGTTTGAGGCAGTAGAACCTGGTTCTAGATCAGGGTATGCTTCCCAGGGTTCCAGTCGGTGTCTAGCAGGGGAACATGTAAGAGATCCTTATCTCAGCAGTGAGGTCTTTTCCTCATATGAATATGAAACTAGGCTGCTGATCTGTCATACTGTCATACGAAAAGTCGAAAATGTTGCTTGGTGAGAATCCAAACAGATTTACTCAAAAGAGATCCATTCTGCAGTGAAACATGCCAACTACAGTAGTTCAAGCACAGTGAGCATGTGTACAAGCAAGCTTGTAATAGAGATTGGGGAGTAAGGGCTAAATCTACTGAGGAAATAACCATCATCACCATCATAATCATTACTAGATATGCGTCTTTTCTGGCAATGTAAGGTAGCTAGCAATGTGATAAGCTAACTAACTTAATTACACATGTCCACATCAGGAATTCACATCATGGACTATATTTGAATGCACACTAATTGCTCGATCTTAGTCCAACTAAGAATGCTAGTCTAACTGAGCAGTGATTTATTGATTTGATTGTCATGGGCTATGTTCACTCAACAGGTAGAAAAGTAGCCCAAATCTGATCTATTTCGTCATATGTCACACAGATGTGTAATCTGAATCTGAATCTGATCCATATCCGATATGCAGGCAATGCGACACGGTCCGAACGGCCAGATTGGAACTGATGCAACTTTTACAGCAATCCGACTCGACATTCGTCCTAAATGTGCACGAAGGAGAAGGGAAAATGGCTGACAGCAGTGAGGGAGGTAACAGACCTCATAAATATTTGAGATGAGGTCTCTGTTTAAGCAAAATTAGAAAGCACATTTCACAGCAACCGCTCCCTGTTTGAAGACATTTCAAAAGAAATGGCTGAAAGCGGCCACAGGAGGACATGGTTGCATTTTGAGTCACAGCTCAAAATTAAATTTTCAAGAAAACCAATGACGCAAATCAAAGAAGTGACCATGGCCGAATATTGTACCCTTTTTTACTACGAGCTCGAGCGTGATTCTTGTTGACAAGCCCTGGCTGTCAGCCACTGGGTTTTCCCAATAGCTCCTGTGATGCTACTCTCTTGCCCATGTGCGTCAGTTTAGGAGCGATGACTGTTCAGACAAATATGTCACATTAAAGGTCACATTAAAAAGAAGAATCCTAAAAAAAAACTGAATTGTGAGAAAATCGGATTTGGACATTTTGCTGAGTGACAAAAAAAAAAGCCTCAGTATGCACAGCCCATGCAGTCCAGGCCGATATTGGTTGGATTTTTGCACCCGTGCAGACTTCTACTTACCACTCTGAAGTGCATTGCATCCACCAAGATAGAGCAGGGAATATGGTCAAAAGATTAGACATTTGGGAGGAGGAAGAGATGCCACTGTTGAACTCAGACCTAGGTTAAAGGGTTCAGTCATAATGTTTATTTTAAGATGCAAGGAGAGAAGCGGACAGTTCCTGAAGCCTCTCTGATGACCACATATATATCTGCCCCCACCCAGACCTTTCATGCCCCTATAATGAGTAATGGGCAGAATGTATGGACATAACTATACTGCCAAATAAGCCCAAATCGTGCTGTATATTGTCAACTATCAGGCAGAATTCTCACAAGGGCTTCCATACATATATTTCTAATGAGGACTCTCTGTTCATTCCAACAGAGCCTGATGGTCAATACTCTGCTCCTGACAAAGATGGTGGTGATGGCAGTGTCCGAATTCCACAATTATGTTCGATCCTGCATTTTGTAAGAATATTCAATATGTCATAATATTAGATTTAAAGCAGCATTATGGAGAATTGATATTTCTTGCTCCCGGGCACCCCCAGTCAGAAAGTGTAATTAATGCTTTGAGCTGCCACTCTTTACACATGCATTTATGGACAAGCTAAGAGATACAGAACCATCACTAAAGGGGAAAGGATTATGTAGACTGAGGTGGTAGAGTAATATTACCAGATTTTGTAGAAAAATATGCAGTGTTACACAGCATCACACGGTTGTCCTGCCTGCTTCATCAAAGGTAGCTCAGGGTAGCAATGCTAGAGATGCTATTCTATGTATTATAGACCAGTGGAGCAACGATTTTGAAGCTATTTTAAGATTGAAATGCTACATAGTGTTGCTTTAAATGGAAGGAGGGAAAACATTAGGGAGGATTCTCATATTATAAAGAATGTGTATGTAAACAGATCTTGCAAGCATGTCAGCTTAGTAAATTTTTTTTAGATGAGCTATGGCTGTTAGCTGAGCATTCAGTGTTTCCGAGTTTGGCAATTTGTCTACTTTTGCTTGTGAAAGTTTGTCCTGCAAACTTGCTTGGGTTTTGCCTTCTGGCCTGAAACCCTTTTTGGCCAAACTTAGCATGTAGCGCATTGCTAGGTCAAGTGTTTCTGTGTTTACATTTGAATGTGTCAAGCTAAGCCCCTCATCTCACATCAATTAGATGCTCACCTGTCTGTGGGAAAGCTCATTAGCTCTGGCTAGATAGATTTTTGCATGGCCTCACACATTTGTGAAGTCTGTGTTTTAACTAGCATTCTGAGCAATGTTACCTTGAGTTTGAAGTTCCCATGTTTTTACCACTGCCTGCCTTAATGATGATGTGCTTTGGAATTAACCACAATAAAGACACTCTGAACGTGCAGCCTGCCTCCACTACCCATTTGTTACACTCACAGGTTGAATTGTAGTGTGGCACGTTGACCAGAATACTCCAATTTGTGCCTTGCCCTCTTGTACCTGCCCTCGACCTGTCCGAAGCAATTGGAATTGGCGAGAATTTCACCAAGGCTGTAGGCGGCTCACTCCTGTCCAGCTGCTCATTCAGGTTTGAAGTGTGGAAATGCAAGTAAGGCTCCAGGGGCTCCAGGCACCCGCCAGTGCAAATGAATAATGCAGAAATCACAGAGCGCGGGCCTGGCTGTCCGGCAGTCTGGCTGAGGCAGATAGGGCTTGACAGGCCACTGGGCCTTTCCCACTCTCACTTCCACCATGCCAGACCTCCATCCATTCCAGCTTTCTTTACCTTTACCAGATAAAAGCTACATGGGTTCTGGTGCTCTTCCCTGTTTCAAATCATCCAGTTTTGGTAAACCCTGTTTGAGGGCATTTTTTGTGTGCATATTTTAGACATAAATGTGGAAAAAAATATAATATTAATAATTATAAGGAGGAGGAGAAATTCATGATCCTCGAAAGAATCCCCCAAACCTGAGCTATCTAGTAATTTTCCACTACACATTAGATTGTCAAGGGAGAAGTCAAGGGACCTGAGGGTTATCACAAAACCTTTAGCTTGTGTTAATTAAAGTAAATCATGCTGTATTTTGAGGTATGTGTTGTATATGTTGAATTGTCATAGAATGTCTCTTCCACTTTCCCATGAGATGTTTTCTGTGTCACAGGAAACTGCTGCACAACCCCAAACCATAATATATTTCCCCCCATACTTAACAGTTGGCAAGGGATTCTTTTACCCAAATGTTGCATCTATTTTCTATAAAAAACTAATGTTTGTAAGTTACATTTTTGCTTGACATTGCCGTTGTGATGAGACCTCAGTTTGTGATGTGAAATGGTTCACCACTGCACCTTCTGAGAAACTTCTAAATAATAAGCTTGGTTTTTAGATTATCAACCAGTTGTTTAGAGGAAAACTTGATTTGGGAAGACATAGATTTTCTTATGCTTTGGAATGTAAGCTGCTGACCTAAACCTGCTGATCTCTAATGACTGTTCGCGACCCTAATGGGACAACTATGGCCTTAAGATAAGATAAGATAAGATAAGATAAGATAGTCCTTTATTAGTCCTGCAGTGGGGAAATTCTCAGTGTCACAGCAGAAAGGGATAGCAAGACACTCAGTTACAAAAATTTAAATAAATAATTTACACTATATACACAATATAAATAAGAATTTAAAAAGTAATAACAATATTATTTACAGCAAATGACTCTTAATTGCACATGGTGGTGGGGGGGGGGGGGGGGAGTTGGTATTGCACATAGTATTCCCTGAACATGAACATGTGTGTGTAGTTAAGTTTGTGTGTATGTGGTCCACTGAGAGCAGTGCTGGTTGTGGAGTCTGACGGCAGCAGGAAGGAAGTTATTCTCTTATGTAAATGATTTGCCACTGAAGTTATAAAGGGTGTTTTGCTCTTTAACTGAGACCAGCCAGCCAAAAGATGTCACTTACATAAATCTTAAGTCTTAAAATCCCAGCGACATAAACAGCTAGTTCAGTGATGATGTAAAGACAGGTTATGATGATAATGTAAAAATGTATTATGACTCTTTTTGGTACATAAAACAATTTTATATAAAAGCACAGAACATGGGCACTTCTTAGTTTTTAAACCACAGCTTTTGGACACACTCAATCCCCACAATTTAAATTTGTTCCTTTTTTTTATACACGTCTGTTTCATTAGTGCTAAATACATTTGCAGATTTAGTAACTATATTTAGTGTTTTGGGGCTGGGATAAATATAATATAAAGTAATATGTAATATAAAGTAATAAGTCTCTTTTTAAATAGAGGTGCAATAATTTATAGCAGTTACTCAATTTTTTAAGTTTCATTATCTTAAAAGTTACAATCTGAAATGGGTCATTTCAAAGTGTACAAGATCTGCATTGTCATTGGGGATAGCTCTTTCATCACATTATTAAAACTACATAGAGTGTCTTTTTTTTAGTTACTCTAAGGTCTGCAGACACTTATCAGGGAAGCTCAGTTGTGTTAATAAGAAAGAGACAGGAGCAGTTTGAGTGTCAGACAGCTGAATTATCACTCCTGACAGGTGTCCTGCTCCTCAAAGATGGATTCTGGAGGCCATCGCTAATGCATTTCACGCTTGGGCTGCCTGATATGGGAACAGCAGGGGGAAACTGGGTGGAGGTGAGCCATGGCACATGTGCAGTATTATCTAACATAATGAACATGAGCATGTGGAATACAGAGAAATGTGGCACATGTGGTAGAGAGTAGAAGGTAGACAGATAAACTATGGATTATTTTAAGATTATAACATTAATCAAAACAGTACAACCTTTTCATCTTTTTACAGAGAGAAAAATAATGGTTATGTAATTAATAAAAGACAAAGTGGAAAATCACCTCATAACTCATGGTGTTTTTTGTTGTTGTTGTTGTTTGTTTGTTTCCTGGCAGCAACTGATTGTATTCCTCTCTGTCATGACAGCATTTTACATATTTGCTTTTTTTTTTCTTTTCATGGAAGGTAAATATATTTACATAAGCAAAATGTATTTTTTTTGCACATAAAATAGTAAATAATGTGTTAGTGTGACTGAAAGTCCAAACAAAAATAATACATGTCATACGAATACATTTATTTCCACATTGCTAAACCATACGTGCAATATATGACAACATTTGTAATGCTTTGTTTTGGGTGAAAATTCCAAATATTTAATAATCCCAAATAATTTAGACACTAGATAATAACGTTACAGTTTAAGATGTTTAAGAGCCATTTAGATCTGTTGTATGTTGATTTATATCTGTTGCCCAAGTCATGACAACAGTGGGGCATACATTGTTTAATATTTTGTGAGATGGTATTACGTTAAAATAAAAGTATTTTTTTTCAGTGTTGCTTTTTTTAGGTTTTTGAATTTTTTAATTGTGTGTATAAGGTCCATAATTTATATTATCAATATACTTAACCTGGGTCAATGTAACATACTATATTGCCAAAAGTATTCGCTCACCCATCTGAATCATTGAATTCAGGTGTTCCAAGGTGGCCAGGTGGCCACAGGTGTATAAAACCAAGCACCTAGACATGCAGACTGCTTCTACAAACATTTGGAGTGATTGGGAATGACAGCAACTCAGCTACGAAGTAGTAAGTCACCTAAGTTGACAGAAAGGAGTCAATAGATGCTAAAGTGCATTGTGCACAGAGGTCACCAACATTTTTCAGAGTGAATCGCTACAGACCTCCAAACTTCATGTGGCCTTCAGCTCAAGAACAGTGCGTAGAGAGCTTCATGGAATGGGTTTCAATGGCTGAGCAGCTGCATCCAAGCCTAACATCACCAAACGCAATGAAAAGAGCCGGATGCAGGGGTGTAAATTACACCGCCACAGACTCTAGAGCAGTGGAGACATGTTTAGCTGGAGTGACAAATCATGGTTCTCTGTCTGGCAATCCAATGGAAGAGTCTGGGTTTGGTGGTTGCCAGGAGAACGTTACTTGTCTGACTGCATTGTGCCAAGTGTAAAGTTTGGTGGAGGGGGGGATCATGGTGTGGGGTTGTTTTTCAGGATTTGGGTTCAGCTCTTTAGTTCCAGTGAAAGGAATTCTTAATGCTTTAGCATACGAAGAGATTTTGGTCAATTTTGGTCCAAACTTTGCAAGAACAGTTTGGGGACGCCCACTTCATGTTCCAACATGACTGTGCACCAGTGCACAAAGCAAGGTCCATAAAGACATAGATGAGCAAGTTTGGTGTAGAACTTGACTGTAATGACCTCAACTCGATAGGACACCTTTGGGATGAATTAGAGCGGTGACTGCGAACCAGGCCTTCTTGTCCAACGTCAGTGTCTGACCTCACAAATGATCAAAAATTCCTTGTGGAAAGCCTTCCCAGAAGAGTTGAAGCTGTTATAGCTGCAAAGGGTGGCCCATCATATTAAACTCTATGGATTACGCATGGGATGTCACTCAAGTTCATATATACGGGCAAAGGCAGGCGAGCAAATACTTTTGGCAATACAGTGGAGCTTTGGCCTTTTTGAAGGATTCATGAATTGTCAGTGAGCCCTAGCAAGACTGCAGGGTTAGTCCCTCACAATGAAATCTCTCAAATTAACAATGAGAAAAGTTCATACCCTTATATGTAAATTCAGAGAGGTTTCGGTATATGGGCATTTTTAATCCACATTAATAAAAAATATCCTATAGATATGAATAGATGTAAATAGTACAGTTGAATTGTACTGATCATTTTTCTTCTTCTTTGTCAAAATATATTTGCCATATAAGACACCATCACTTTTTACGAATCATATTGATTTGGGTGCAAATTGCATAGAAATGCACTGGATTAACTGTGTTTTGCATCAGTTTACTAAACATTTAAGTTTACAATAACAATTAACACCTGGCTAGTTTTAACATTTGCAATCACATTGTTTTTGGTGCAATTGTTTACAGTTGGTGCTGGAAACCGTGGAGCAGAAGTGTATGGGTGGCCAGTAGAAAAAGCCTGAGTTACGTACAGGTACAAGAAATATCAATGTATGGACAGTGATTATTCTGTCAAGTCAATGGAAAAGGGCATATCTTAAAAAAATTAAAGCATTTCATCACTGTCCAATGAAAAACATCTTTAAAATGGTGACTTCACAGGAGATGAATGCAACTTGAATGCAAGGACAATGGACAATATAAAATAAGTTTTTTATAAGAGTTTTTTCCAGCATTTCTATTGGTCTGTTCATCCAGAATGATTTACACAGTGTACAGAGAAGCTACAGGGTTCAAATGACAGAAACTAAAAACTAAATTGTAAAAAATATATATTTTTAGTTATTCTCATCAAACATTAAGTAATAAATGTGTCAGATCATAATTGTTTGAACTTAGGACTGTCAGTGTTAATACTTTCTTTATGTACTTCTAAAGCATTGCGTCAGCACCATTCTGAAACTCATCAGATTCATTAAAAAGCTCTACATCTATGCAGATTATGTGACGAATGTGTCATTGTATTTGTTGTTTGCATTTAAATGAATGGAAAGAAACAGAGAACGCTTCAATGAATAGGCTGAAACATTTTCACAGGTAGTTCTTAAAATGCCCCTTTTTCTTTTCCATGAACAGAACAAATGAGTGGTTTTGTGAATAGAGTGCTTCCGATCATTAAAAGCTGAGTGATGGCTCCTGAGGTGGGCGTCAAATTACCAGGATGGATGAGGGCGGTATGACTGACACGTCGAAGGCAAGTGGGGGGCACAGCTAAATACACAGCCAAGCCTGAATTAGGAATACAACCACCCACATAGACAGAGGCACACACACACACACACATGCTCCACCACCAATACTCCCCCACACAGCACCAAGGAAACCTGATAAAGTAAAATTGCAAGTGGAATAAGTGGCCCTATTAAACAAAGAAAAATCAGCTCCCTACTGAATTGTTCACATTGTGGATAGACTTGATTAAAGTATACAATATATTAAAAAATTACATCTGCACAGTGCTGGCCAAAAGTATATAAACTAAAAGGCAAAAGTATGTAGGTCATATAATTTTAGTCTTGTGCAAATCAGGTACACATCTAAAACAAGTCAAAGCAATGAATTGTGGATTTCACCACATTGCAACTCCCACAAGGCAGCAGTACATTTACATTTATGGCATTTATGTGACGCTATTATCCAGAGCAACTAACAAGGTTACTCGTATTACAGAGGTGGGCCAGTGTAGTGTTAAGAGTCTTGCCCAAGGACTCTTATTGGTGTAGCGCAGGCTGATGAAGTGGATCGAGGAGTGAGGAGGTCTCAGATGATGGTTTCCAGATTCAACAGATTCAAGATTGTTTTGTTCAAAACCCTTTAAACTATAGCGTTCATTCATTACACAAAGATCAGCATTACCCATATCCACCTGTTCAGCTTGCAGCAGTTTAACCCCTCCCATTCAGTTCAAAGTTAGGAACAGTGTTTCAGCCTGGACTACACAAACACACATGTATCTCGGTGAGTCACCAAGAACAAAATCCTTAAGCATCCATGGCTACCGAGACATCTTCAGCAACCCGGAAATACGTCTGCGTCAACACTGTAGCCATGGAAACCATAGTCACTGAGCAGCAGCTCTATCATAATGGTTTTTCAGTCTCTGTTCATCGGGTGATAAATATAAGAAAATGATTGAAACGAACCTTTTAGAAATTTGCAGTGACCTCACTAAAGGAATAGGGTTATATCTAGTGTAAATTAAATGATACGCCAACACACTCATTTCAACCTCATCAAACAGAGGTTTTTGCTGTTGTAGAACTAGTAACTAAACTAAAGCAAAAAAGAATAAAATAATAAATTAATAATCAAATAACATTTCCCAGTCACTATAGTCATCCCGGCTAATAAGCAAAGCTTATCACATGCTAAGGTGTATTATTCAGTTACTACAGGGACTTCTTTACAAACTGGTGGGGCTATTCTCTGGTGATAGAAGTTTAGCCCGCCGGCAGTCCGTAGGCTGTTTAAGAGTTCAAAGCCCCTGTTAATGATGTGGGGGCGGTTCACAAAGGTATGGACTGAATGTAAACAACCATAAATAAATGTCTAACAATGTGAAACAGAATGAGGATGTTAGTATTGTAACCGTTAACTCATTAACATGATAAATTATTAATGCCACTAATTATTTAATGCTGTCAACACAGCATTCTCAGTTCAACCTGTCGAACCATTCATAGTTCCAGGCTGATGCAGCTGCTTGCACGCTCCATGTTACAGAGGTATGTATAAATTGTGTCTGGATCTCAAATGGGTCTTTACCTCCTAGTGCACTATGTAAGGCATAAAACAACAGTTTTACACTCAAATAATGTGTTTATACATAGCTGCTGCCCAATGAAAAACAAGTATTCTCCATCATCTGAACCCTGTAGCTGCCCTGTATCCTGTGAAAAAAAATCTAGATGAATGGAGCAAAATAAATGCTTTTATTTTGTTTTACATTGACTTCCATTCATAGTTCAGAATTTTTTTCCTCCTCCTGTAAAGTTGCTGTTTTGGAGATACATGTTTACATCCTTCCTGTTTAACATTTAGAGGAGATAGTATACACACACACACACACACACACACACACACACACACACACACTTATATACTCATCATGGACATGAATGGCATGTCAATATTGCGCTGTAAATAATTTCTTTGAACTGTTCTTTTTCAGGAGAAAATGCCTGGCCTGAATGAGAATGAGTGACAATATCCATTTTTGTTAGAAAAATGAACAAGTTTGGTAAACAACTTTTTTGGTGGGGTCTGTAATCAACACATGGTCAACTTTATACATACACACCTATAAAGATCATTAACTGAGTAGTGCTGAAAGTTCCAAAATGTCTTGCCAGGCCAAGCCCTCCCAACTTCTTGTTAGTGATCTTGATTGACTACGACTGGTAGCTTTTCTGTGCCTACTTAAGATGGATGATCATACATTAACTAAACAACTACAGATTTCAAGATCGTAGGTTGCAACAATTGCATGTAATTATGAGTTAATGGAAGACATAACTATTGTGCCAAGATCTGGAAGAAGGGACAAAAAAAACTGGACATTGAGGCATTCAACCCCAAATAACCCCCTACCAACTGTTAAGCATGCTATCGGTGCTATCGGTAGGTATGTTTTTGACCCTGTGTTGATATCTGAAAAAATAATGTTTTTATTTGTTCTATTGCAAATGCATGTTCACTCATTCTTCTGCAGAAGAAAAGTACATTAAAGTACATATTGCCATTCTTATATTAATATCCATAATGAGTTTATGTAACTTCTGACCGTGACTGTAGGAAGTCATAAGCATTGAGTCATTTGAGAGCCTATGAGTCTAGCCCTTCTTTCTAGTTCTATTATTTATTTTAGTTATTTTTGCCTGTTGCCATGCCATACTGACTGACGTAGTTACAAGCAAATCACATCAGTGATTTCAGCAATACCAGTAATATCAGTTACATTAGACAATAGACAAAACATTGGTTATTTGCATTAAAACATTGTGATTAATTGTCATTAATTGAAACTTTTTAAAACAATGTGATTCATTGCAGTTTACTGCCCAAAGCTGTGTATAAATATTCATGGTTATTGTAAATATTTTAATCCCAAAACAGCTTTCGACCATATATGTACATTATTTCTGTGATGCTGTACATTAAATGTAAAATGATTGACTTATATTTGTCACAAGTGACATCTTTTGACCAATAGCTAACTGTTGCTCGCTTTGCCTAACAAAACCTTGTCATCAACAAATGAGGCGCTAAAGCTAGCATTGTTCTCTGCTGGAGCTTCAGCAGCTCATAAACAGGCTTTTGTGGTTGGATTAAATATGTGCCAACATTTATGTAATGGAAGAAGGGCCATTGCACAAGCCTGACTAAAAATATCAGCCACTTTTAGCAGACCCATCCGTGCCACCATCCGTTGGAGGAGTGCTGGGGAAGCCAAATGTGTTTGAGAAGCAAGGCGGCACTGCCTGGTGCATTTTTTAATTGGTTGAGTAATCATGATGACCCATATGTCATTCTGTTCTGCTGAAGGTGTGAGAAAACCTCTGTGTGCATGGCTTCCCGCGGGTATTCACTGTCTGCCAAATCCTCGCCTTCAATTAAGTGGAGTATAATGAAGACTGTGATTTAATTTAAAATGAAACACACAAGCATGCAAGCGCTGTGTGGTGATTCTGACAGCTGAACAAAACAATTATAAGATAGTAGAGATATGAAACTGAATTTGTTGCGTTATGGTAATCAAGTGCGAAAAGCAAGAAGGAATAATTGGCATTACTGTTTTTATTTTTATTTTATTTTAAAATGAAATGAAACATCGGTTGTACAAACAAAGACCTCAGAAGAGAGGATAGAAGACACACACACACACACACACACACACACAAACACACACAGTAGTGTGACCAAAATGCCAAACCTTTCACTCAATTTAAAACCTCCTCTGGTTTCAGGCAAAGAGAACTGTTGCCAAGGCAACAGCTGCCACACTTGCCTGATGGGGTGTTGATAGATATGAATTCGGGAGTGGCATTAGGGCCATAGTGTGCTTTATTTTCCCTTTAACAGCAAAGAGCAATCATTCATTTGTGTTTATGGAGGTTGAGGTCAGAGCTTGGTTTGATGGGCAAAAACAGGGCAAAAGTAAGCACCAAAAAACCCAATGAACCTCCTTCACCAACCGTTCTTAAGAAGAAATGAAATTAAAGCAACAATATGTAGCATTTTACCAAACAATAGGAACGCTCCACTGACTGAAAAAACTAAAGCATCACTATCATCAGCTTGGCACGCTGCCAACTGCACCATGTAACTTTAGGGATGGATACCTCCCATGAGAACTGTGTAATGCTGCATAACCTGAGCCATATTCATGTAATATCCTATAAAATTACTCTGCCTTCTCTACTTTCACTTTCCGTGACGGTTCTGTATCTCTCAGCTTGTCCAGAAATGCATGTAAAGAGTGTGTCCTTTAGCGTAAATTAAACTTGCCAGCTAGAGCAGGAAATACCAGTTTTCACATATTGCTGCTTTAAATTCCATATATGCCTTTTGCATGAAGATCCAATTTAACTCAATTTGAACCTTTAATTAAACTTGGAATACATTGAGGTTGACCCTCAATCACAGTTTAGTGGGGCGATACATACAATATAGATTAAAAAATGTAAACAAGAAATTTGTATAACAAGATAACAAGATATTTTTTCTTTTCTATAATTTCTAGATTTTCTAATTTCTTTCTAGATAATTATAATAATCTAATTTAAGCAAACCATAAAAATTAACATAGATAATAGATAAATAAATAACAAAAAAGAATGAAAAAATAAAACAAGAAACTACTGTTAAACAATAACTAAAAAATATAATTTGAAAAGATAAAAAAAATAGTAAAATAAAGTTAAATTAACTAAAGTTAAAGTAATTAAAACTGCCATGCTTGCCCATTGTCATGTCTGCCTCTGTTCGTGTCTTGTCAGTCCTAGCCACGCCTTTCCTTTAGTGTTTCCACCAGTGTCTACTTTGTAACCACTCCCCCTTGTTACTCCCAGGTGTTCCTTGTATTTCTCTGTATACGTACCTACTTGTTTCAGTTGTGCCTTGTCTGGTCTTGTGCGTGTTAAAATGGTTATGTTCCTGTGTTTGTGTTCACGCCGGTTTATGGTTTGTTGGCTTGGCCTGTTTATTTAGTTTATTTAGTTATTTAGTTTGATGAATGCTTATGTTTGCTTTTCCTGTTTGTTCTGTTTGTTTGTTTCTGTTTTTAGTCTCAGTGTTTGGTTTGTAGTGTGTTTGTTCTGTTTGTTTTCCTTTATTAAATAATACACTGTGTTTAGGTCTAACTCCGTCTTCCAAGCGTGAAGCGTTTGCATAGGATTGGGTCAGGGAAATTGCTCCACCTTCAAATAAAGACAAACATGGGGCAGACGTCTCGCACATGACAGAACTATTTATCAGCACCCACTGATGTATCGTGATGTGCTCAATTGCCATATTCCTGATGTATGGTCATATAATGCTCTTGAACTTCACAGAAAGATAAAGGCCCCGTCAAGCCACAGGAAGGGACATGATGAAATGTGTGAGGCGAAAAGTGTCATCAATCCCCCCACAACTAAGTGTCTGCCAACAGGAAACCGATGATAATGGGGGGAATCGCTGGTAATGTCTGAGCTGTGTTGTGGTGGCGCCTCCGAAAAGTAGGTCAAGGAGCCCATGAGTGATGAGGCAAGACGCGCCGGAGAATCTAGGGGGGGATTTCCTCAAGAGTCTCCATCTGCACAAATAACACTAAAGAACTGGAGAATGTTCAATGAAATACAACCAAAGTCAAAAGATAAAATCTTATTTTATTTATTTTTTAATCATATGAGGAACTCACAGGGCCTTTTGGGTCTTCAGAAAAAAAGGCATATTCATTTCTGGATATTGTATGTTTTAGTTCATGAAACACCCAATGGAAAATTGTCCATTTGGTATTTTTTCATTGGCTCTCACATTTGTTAGGCTTTCAAGAGCTAGTTTGTTAAATTAACAACCAACATAATGAACAAATCATCTTCAGATACATCACTGACTGTGAACGTGTAGCACTTTAACCAGGTTTCGTTCAGTTGAGGTAGCTCTATTCACCTTACTGCCATGCCTACTTCCACCTTTGTGTGGAATTTCTGGTCATTTCTGGTATCAAATAATTTATGGTTGTATCACATTCAAAGTGAATTCGGCCTGAAGAAGGCCACTGCTGTGGACAATAAGCATAAAGTAGGATCATCTTGCCTGTCCTCTCTAGCCTTGGAATAACCAACACTCAACTCATCCTTTCTCTCCCACCTTCTGACACAGATTTCTGCCCGCATCTCAGCATGTCTCGCTGACATCTCGTCTCGGATGGCAGCTCATCATGTCAAACTCAGTCCCAGCAAGACAGAGCTGCTGTACATGCCAGGAAATGCTGGCCCTCACAATGATCTCCTTTGAGAACTCACTGGTCACTCAGAAGCACAAAGCCTTGGTGTAGTCATGGACGACCAGTTATCGCTCTCAAGTCATGTTGCAACTCGCTTCTTGTAGCTGCCTGCATTAGATTTAAAACCCTGAACCTGGCCTACAAAGCCAAGAATGGACCAGCCCCTCCGTACTTGAAGCCATTTATCAAAACCCAAGCAGTACCAAGAGCCCTTCGAGCTTCAAGTACGGCTCAGCTTGACCCACCGTCTTTTAAGATCAATGGAAGACAAGCATCCAGGCTTTTTTCTGTCCTGGCACCAATAAAGTGGTGGAACAAACTTCCCCTGGGTGTTTGAACCACAGGCCTATGTCTTTCAAGAGTAGTTGGACGAAATGTAGTTCAGAGTACTATGGTCTCCAAACTGACTTCTGTGTTTAGTAGTATCTAAGCTTAGAGGTATCTTTTGGACCCTAGCCGATACAAACTAGCTAAGGCTATTTTCTGAGAGTAGCACCCTTAAACTGGGCTAAAATAAATGAACTGGCCAAGTACTGTAAATCGTAGGAGCGTAGCTGTGAGTAATTTCACTGTGCATTTGCTGTATGTATGAACATAAAGGTAAAAAATATGCAATGGCGGTGCATCCAAACAAAGTAGTGAACAGTAAATGCTGATCCCATTTATGAATGATATAACAACCTTTAAACATCTGAATTTAGTATAAAAAGAGATTCATTTTATTATATCCAAAATGAGAAGTATAAGAGCTAACAGGGGTTTACAAAATGTACTTCAGCAAGATCTTAATAAACTCACAGAAGGAAATAAAACCTAGGATTAGAGCTCTTTAAAGCAGGACAATATTTATATTGAGCTGAGCTTTTCAATAAGTTGAAGCATAGAATTCGACTGTTTTGCACTATTAAACTGAGCGGTGGGCCCACACACACACACACTAAGCCGGTACTTAACCCTTTAAAAACCCTCGTTGCAGGCCTGGTTCGTTGCTAGTGTGCATTGTGCCATTGTGGCCCTTTCACTCAGTAAGGGAAGTTTGGGGGAAGTTTAGCTCCCACGATGCCAGTGGAAGTTTGGGCTTGTCGGACACCCAAACCGCTAACTGGTTACTGTTGAGCGAAGTTTTGAGCAGAATATGGACAGAATATGGCTTGATTGAGCTAACCAAAATGTCAGATACTTGCTATCACAATGAAGCCTTTGGCTAGCCTGAACTAAGCTAGTGAGCAGCTTAACGAGAGCCTTTCTCACTACTCGGAGATACAGTACAAGTGATGACAAACATTACCGGTACTTCACTTATTATTAACAGCACAGTTATTATGTGATATCGAGTTGATAACACCACTGCATTCACAGCACCCACTCTGGCTGCTGCTTCCCTCAAAAAAAACTCACCCCTACCTCTCGGCAAGCCACTAACAGTGAGATTAGGTTTTAAGCAAAATAAAGGGGAAAAGAAGAAGAGTTGACTGAACTAGACTGAACTATACACACACACATATTTTTTTAAATGAACAAGCTCAATTATGTAACAGGGCTACATGAATAAACAGTGAAGCGTCTGTTAAATGCCTTAAACATACATGCAAATATCCTCTTCTTTGGAAGGCAATGGATAGTTATATGGTGCTCACAACACTAGGACATTTTCATCTTGTGTTCATAATATTGTTGTTTGAGCCAAAAAAAGTCCAAATTCGTCTGCATTACCTTAGCACTAACATAGTATTAGAACTCTTACTGTGGTGCAATCAGAAAAGAGAAATACTGTGGAAGAGGTTTTTTATATTTATACATTTATGTTCCCCACTTGATATTAAAATAACTGTCGCTACGTAAATAGCTAGCTACCTACCAACCTACCTCAACAGTTAGAGTACAAGGCTATTAATAACAGGGTTGAGGGCTCCATACCTGGGCTTGGCAAGCTGCCTTTGTTGGGTCCTTGAGCAAGGCCCTTAATCCGGCTGCCCACCGTTCTGGGCATGTTTGCTCACTAGTGGTTGATGCAATAGAATCCTAGAAAAGCTGACATGACTTACTTTCTTAAAATAATCTGCATTTTCAGTTTTTCAAACCTTCAACACTACTTTTTTCTAGCTTTGTCCCAATTCAGGGGCTGCATTCGAATACCGATTGTATCACAGCGGTGCAACCAGGCCGTCCCATTTTGGATGTTGCTCCTCGTTGGCTGCAGAGAAAGTGTGTCTTTCTTTCCATGGCAATGAAGGCTCCAACAGGTGGATTCTTCGCCAGCCAACATATCCTGAGATTCAATGTGTGCCAACTGCAGCTGTTAAGGTTGCTAGGTGACAGGAGCGACGTCTCTAGATAAAAACAGCGGTGCTGTGACACAAACAGGAAATCCGCCGTAGAGCAGACCGCCGTCTTTCAGCTCGGCCTTCGCTGTCTACACACCCTTCGAAGTCTACACCTTCGTATGTCGCCTCTTGAATTAGGACACAGCTGTAGCATGTTTTTATCACAATATGACATCAGTCACAAGCTGAATGGCTCTTGAAAATGCGTGGTATGTTTCCATGGAAACAGACTACTTAGCCTACACATGATGATTGAATGAGGAGCTGTGGCCGGTTTCACCAGCAATTCATTAATAGCTAGGTATAATGCAAGTTCCTGCCTATGCATTAATCATCATAGGTTACATCAAACATGCACAAGCCAGTATTTCCATTTTCCTTATAAGTTACTTCTACCTTCCCCTGAGCAAGTGTAAATGTTGGGTAAACCACAGATTCCCAATCCTCATTCAGGAGTACACCCTGCCCTGCACATATTAGTCTCCACAATCCCCCTGTTATGACTTGGCCTATGGTCAGGCCATAACACAATTTGAGGCTGGGCTCTCTCCCCAGACCTTCTGCCAGACCAAACACTGGATACCATATAATTCTATGAACCAGTATGGATTTATTCTTCATCAGTGCAGGAAAACCTGCTTCAGGGGGTGAACATACACCAACATAACAAACTACAGAACGTACAACTAACTATACCAAAAAAAAAAAACCTTCCATCGGGGGTTACCATTACAATAAAGGAGCGTAGCTGGTTCATGACGATGTTTAGGTAGATGATGTCATGGAGAGATCCAGGACTTCCTAACAGGACATTCCCCAGACCATCACACTCAATACAAAATAATGTCTTTTTTGTGCAATGCATCTTGGTGTCGTCAGGTCCAACAGGTAAATACAGCACACCTTCCTGGGTGTTTACAGACTGTTCAGATATTATTTCCTGAACAGGTCAATACCAGGTAATCAAAGTCATTTGGAATGTCCTGCATGTGCTGAATCTGTATATGTGAATGTAATGCATGAAGCTTTATGAAGCGATCTTGCTGTTTTTATGATTTCAGATGTATCTTTGCCCCCTCGCCTAATCAAAAACTTTTTGTTCAGCTTTTTTTCATCAGATCATTTCCTATTTGTCTGTTTCTCAGCCAGAGAAGGTGAGGTTATCTGTTGCGTTGGTTGGTGTGGCGCAACAGATAACACCACTAGCTGCCAGTGAGCTACCACACCATGTGGGAGACTGGGGTTTGATTCCCAGTCTGGGTGGCTATGTTGCGCTACACCAATAAGAGTCCTTGGGCAAGACTCCTAACACTACATTGGCCCACCTCTGTAATACGTGTGACCTTGTAAGTCGCTCTGGATAAGAGCGTCAGCTAAATGCCATAAATGTAAATGTAAATGAACATTAATTGAGCTTTAAGCTAATTTTATTAGTAAAATATTACTAATTATGTTCTTTAGATTAGATTACATTAAATTAAATTAGTATCTTTTTTGCTTTGGTATCAAAAGGTTCAACCACTATGAAAAACACTTCTGCATTAGTGAAAGGCATTCAACTATTCAATTCAGCTGAATCCATTACCAGTACAGTCAAATGAAAGGTGTTTGCCCTGTTCTCCTGGTCCAACATACAGTATACAAATATACAACAGTACCAAACAGTCATGAGCAAGACATCAAACATACATTATAGAGGTACAAACAAGTAGATACACTATATGTCTTTAAATATATATATATATATATATATATATATATATATATATACACACACACACATATATATACATATACATATATACACACTATACATTCACTGTTTGTGAACACTATGAATGCATTCAGCTACTTTAAGCTGCACCCATTGTGGACACTGATTTCCAAAATACACACAGACAGCTTGTCCGGTCCCTGTAGAGAAGTACTGCCAATAGAATAGGACTCTCTGACGCAGATAGACATGAACATATTGGCAGGATGTCTAATGCCAGGCGTGGGCTAGAGTGGTATAAAGCCCTCTAGTTTTCTGGAATGAGGGTTGGTGCTCCATCAAATACTTTTGGGATGAGTTGGGGAGTTGGTGGATTAAGTGGGGTGGTGATCATCCAACATTCTGACCTTACTAACGCTCTTATGTGTATGTGTATAAGTATGTGTGGTCTTCCTCCATCTCCCCAATACACACTGTGATAACTGTACATGAATTGGCTATGCTAAATTGGCCCTAGGTGGTGATGAATGAGTGTGTGGTACCCTGGTATGGACTGGTACCCTGACCTGCCTTGTGCCCAGCAAATCCAGCAGGAAGAGGCGAAGATTAATAAGAAGATTGATAGATGGTGGATAGATAGATAACCATTTTCCATCCTCGTTATTCTACACTAGAAAACAGGCCTTTTTTAATGATTGATATATGGAAAAGGTGGTTCATCCGTTCAACCTAACAATTGATCTGTGTTTATTCAACTCTAACAAATACTTTGAGTCAAATAATGGTTCATTTGAGTTGAATTAACCCAGTTCAACTGCTTGTTACCACATGAAGTCATTGTTTTTGAGGTTGAACGGACAAACCACTTTTCACAGTGTGCTTTGAGCCTCGTTCAAAAAGTATCATGGAATTAAATGTACAGAACAAAGCTCAGGCTGAGAGACTCAGGGACACTGCAAAAAAAAAAACATGGAATATTAAAAACGATTTTTCATTTTAATGTTTAGAAATCAATGCCTGCATTGTCTTTATATTGGTTCTCTCCCCCGTGACTCAATACTGCAATAATAAAGCATACAGAACGGAGGAAGTGTGTGTGTGTGTGTGTGTGTGTGTGTGTGTGTGTGTGTGTGTGTGTGTGGATGTGAGGATAAAACATCACACAAATGCTGGAGAGGGGGAACTTCCTCACCACCTCGCTCACTTTAATCTACATTTCAAAGTGTTAGAAAAGTGAAGGTAGGAGGGTTTCCCTCATCCATCAGTATGCTAGGCCGTTCACCATGAGAAGCACAGGCAGCGGAAGAGCACAGTCCTGTGAAAGTCTGTCAGAGAGAGAAAGAGAGAGGGATACAGAAATGGGGCTGAGAGAGAGAGAGAGCTCTCTAAGTGTAATTAAAGGCCAATCAGCACTGAGGTTGTTAAGTGGCACCTGTTCCACTCACACCATTTTGCTAATGTCTGGTCAAGTGTTCAGCTCACGCTGTTAATGTGTGTGTGTGGGTGTGTGTTGGTGTGTCCTCATGAATGTATGCATGTTTTCCATGCATTTCCATGCATTTCCATACCATTCAAATATTCATGGTGAGGTTTTCTTGCTCACTGGTCACCAGGATTATCGCTAGCTCCTTTAGCAGAGGTTTATTTATTTATTTTTTACATTTATACATTTTTGAAAATTATTGTTAATGTACATAGCAATTAATGTATTCCTCATAAGACTCGTAACGGCTCTCATACATATCTATAAGTTAACAATATCACAATGTTATTATAATTTCAGATGGAATAATACATACTGTATGTTTTTTATGTATGTAAATTCACTTCCACATATTCAGGACAGCACATTAGCTACCAGCTAATGGACCAGTAGAATGAAATCTTGGAACACTGACTTTTTGGGCTAAATTGTAATAAAGTTACATTCCTAATTGCTGTTGTTATAACAGACCTACATTAACCTACTGAAAATACGAGTAGCCCTAATGTTGGATAGTTCGTCATTTCATGTTGTCCAAATGTGTGTGGACACCCTTTCTAATGAATGCAGTTAGCTACTTTAGATTGCACTTATTGCTGACACAGGTGTGCAAATGCATACACACACACGCACACACACAGCTTGTCTAGTGTCTGTAGAGAAGTACTGCCTATAGAACAGGACTCTGTAGCAGATAAACATGAACCTTTTGCCACTATACCTAATGCCAGGCATGGGTTAGAAGGGTATGAAGCCCTCCAGAACTGAGGTGTGGAGCAGTGGAGACTGAGTTCTCTGGAATTACATCCTTAACACACTAAAGCACTTGTCACTGAAAGCAATTAAATCCTCACAGTGATTCTCCTAAAATCTAGTAGATAAGATAAGATAAGGTAAGATAAGATAATCCTTTATTAGTCCCACAGTGGGGAAATTCTCAAAAAAGTCTGATGCTCTACCGACTGAGCTATCCGGGCACTGTCTTCCCTGGACAGTCGAGACAGTTGCTCCAACAAAAGCGGGATAAAGTTGTTTTAATACACTTGATTTTGGAAGAAACAATGAATGAGCAGTTGTCCCAATACTTTTGTCCATATAGAATATGTACATGCTTTATTTGCAGTTTATTTTTAGGGCTGTAACTTTTTTTATTTTATTTTACAGCTTCAATCTAGATTCAATACTGAACATGAGGGGCCTGTTATGCAGTTCTTGTGATTGTTGTGCTGTCCACTTTACCAACGTTACATAGTGCAGTTGGTAGCAGATCAAGCCTGGAGTGAGAACAGCAGAGACGCTTTTCTCCCTGTTGCAGGTCAGCGGAGCATCACAATTTTGAAGTGAACATTGTAAGGTAAAGATGCTACATAGTGTTGCTTGGATGAGCAGATGCATGTTTACAGTATGACCAACATTCAGCGTGTGTTTGGGTGTCAAACATGACTGAAAATCTAAGAATCGAAGCCACAGATTTTAATTGATGGAATAAATCCACTGGGCCCTGTTTAGCTCGCACTAAGCTTAGCTTTTTCATTAAAGCCATTTCACATAAGGTTGTTTCACCTGGGTTTGTTTCAGCTCATTTTGCCTGATATACAAGAGTGCAGACATGATTTGCTGTAAAATCTTGATGCTGCTTTGTGAAGACACCCTAAATTATACGCTATTGCAGTAGATGTATTTTATCAGCCTACAGTTCCTGCATTGAGCACCTGTGATCCTGGATCAGTCATATAGAGGATATCAGTTCACCCAGCATGTAAAAAAGCTCAATGATGATGGTGTGTGGGAATACAAGGAGCTTGCTAGATTATTTAACCACTGGTAGACGATTTTCACCATCAGTAGGGGCTGTTACCACAGTAACTTCGCCAACTTTCCCCGGGCACAGGCCTACTTGAGATAAATGAAAGAAAGCAAAGTACTAAATCAACAGCTGTGTGCTGAGTCACTATTGGTCAATGACTTGGCTCAACCTTCTGGTGAACTGGCCTTGATTTCCCTCCTCAGCGGGGTAGGGGCACAACATGGCAGACGAAAGGAAACACACTCATTACACAGAGTGTCCTTATTGAGTTAGCCAAACCTCAATTTCTCCCCATGTCTGCCCCTGATTGAGTTTAGGTGGAGAGCTAAACCAGTTTGTGTGTGTGTGTGTGTGTGTGTGTGTGTGTGTGTGTGTTTGCTAAGAGGCTGAGACGAACAGAACAGGTTGCCCAACTAACCCCTCTTAGCTTTAGCACATCCTCAGTCATGTCGCCATGACCACCAACTCAGAGCCCACTGGGATGACATTTAAGCCAGGATGTAGAAGTCAACCTCACGCTATAATGGGTGAAAGGGGCACTAGGGCTTTCTGATTTCTTCGAAGATGAGGTAAGAACTGAACATACAGTGTGTAATTAACTTCCACAGCCCAAATAAGAAATCCGTCTTATTATTTATGATTCGATAGACCGGTTACAACCATAACCCATATATCGCTGCTGTCCAATGAAAAACATGCTTCTCAATTTTTGTTATTTTTTATTTTCTACATACTTTGAACCCTGTAGCTACTCTACACAGTATATAAGTAATTCTGGATGAATGGACCAATAGAAATGCTCCAAAATGACTTGTAATAATATATTTTTACATTGACTTGCATTGAAAGTTAAGAAGGTGTTTCCCTTCTCCTGTAAAAGTTGCTGTTTTGAAGATGCATGTTTTTGTGATTTCCTCCTACACACTGGAGACCCATGTTTGATACCTGCTCACTGCTTTGCACATGCTCCTGCAGACAAGAGGGGCGCTACTCTAAAAACTACTATATTGGATGCTGTTTGGATGTATTTTAACATGTGTCCATGTGTAGGCTCATGTGTGAAATGACCACAGAAGGCTGCAAGGGGAAAATCATTTAAGTAATCCCAAAGACATTGGATGATGTTGAGGTCTGGACTCGGTGGGTGGTCGGTTCTGAGAACACCAGCAGCTTTAGCGGTTTCATTTGATCAAATGTTCTTGGTTTCCTTTTCTCAGTATGACTTTCTTGATCAGCTCCACATCCTTTCAGACCCAACATGTTCATCCATCCACAGTGGAAGGATGAACAAAAACACATGTAGATTTTTGCAGAAGTGAAATGTTTGATAGCTGCTCACTGAGACATACATGGCTATGTTGGGTTAATTATCTCAAATAAATACTTGAATTGAATTGAATTTGATTTAAAGTTATTGAGTTCAATCGCTTGTTAACACATGAAATACTTTTTTTAGGTTATCCCATTTATACACTGTAAAAAAAAATGTTAGGCCAGTTTTAAATTGTAAGGTATCTAAATATAGTGTAATTTAATCTCTTGAACCCTTGCTTTATTACTCTTGCTTTATTAGATTAATATTTATGCAGGAACCAGTGTGATTTCTTTGGAACTGTTTCATTTAGTATATCCTTTGGAGTCCCACCAGGTTCTATTGTAGGGCCTATGAAACTAGTGTTGATTATGACTGTAATGTGGCAATGAAAGTGAAGAAATGTAGGCTACACAGGTCTACAGGGTTAATCTAGTCAATGGTTCTGCATCTCAGTTTGGCCAACTACACATCCCATAGAGGGCTGCAATGTTAATGGGATTTGAACTTATGATCGTCTGTCTCATGACAAGCAGGCAGTTAGACGGTTGCACCACTCTAGGGCTGTGAAGCCATGTACATGTTTTGGACATAACATGCAATAAACCAATCAGTGTGTCACTTGCCATTCCCTTTAGGAGCCAGGTGTAGTCTGACGGATTCTCGGATTGCTATTTCAATGGTGCAAAGCAGGGGTGAACGTGTGTTGGGCACCTATGTTTTCTGTTGCCAAGATAGCAATACATCAGAACTTTACCTGTTACCTGAACACACTCATTTCGAGACCACCACGCCCATCGGCATATATATATTCGCAAGCACTGCGGCTATTTAAATGACACAGGCGGAAGCCATGAAAATAGACTGTTGGTAGGGTGTAAGATAGCAATGAGCATCGAGGTATAAGATAGAGCCCCTAGGGTGGTGCAACAGTCTAACTCTCAGCAACAGCTTGGCACTCAGTTGTTAAATGACTCCCAGTGTGGGAACAGTCTCAACCTACAAATGAGAAAATCGGAGCAATTTCAGCTGTAGGTTGGTCTGACCTTTTGTTTTCTTTCCCCAGTGTATGTGTAACATGCGATGCTCCCTCCCTGTCCTGGCCTCTACTACCATTTCTTGGACTGCATATTGAGCCTGCAAACCTGCCTGGGTCTGCCTTGTTGCAGTCGGACACTACTGTGCTGATTTGGCCCTTTCTGTCAGGGCAACCTGTAGTGATGTTTATCATTCTCATATTGTGAAAACAATGCAAATAATGTGCTTTACCTTTGCACCAGCCTGTACCCCATCAATTTACACGTTTTGTACAGCATGCCTCTTTGGTTAATGTGAGTGACCAAAACCTCTCTACACTTCATTGCATGGGTGTTCAACCGCATCCTTTGAGAACCGCAGTGTGCGCAGGTTATCTGTTCCAGCCGTGCACCGCAGCTTCAGATTTCCCTAATTAGGTTCCTCCTCTTTGTTAGGGAGGAGAGCTCATTAGTGAAATTAGGCAGTGTTGTATAGGGTAGGAACAAATGCCTGTGGACACAATAGTCCTCAACCCACATATAGTGTTTTTGTATGTGGCTGTGTGTGTGTGTACTTACCTTTCTGTACTTGACTATGTCCTTACAAAGAGAGAAAAATGTGCAAAATACCACTAAGCCGGACTGCTCTGCTGATCCTGCCTATAAATAATCTCTCTCTGTTTTAAACTACAGGGGGTAAAACATTTACTTTGGCTTGGTCATGGCTAATGGGTATGACTGGTCAAATATTAACCCTAATGGGGATAACTTTTCACTCACAGCACATTGGAAAAAGAAAAGAGAACAATGGAAATGTGGATTCTAAGCGTTTGGTCAATGCCATACTTGTGTTTGAAAGTGAACTTATATTTGTGCATACAATGCTGTTTTAGGGAAAGCATTGTGTACTTGAGTACAAGTTTGTTGGATAGTTTAGGTAATGGTAATATTACACATAAATAACAATCTACAATCGGTAGAACATGGGCTAAGTGAGTTCCAAGTAGACACAGGCTCAGAGTTGGTTTGTACATGCCATTACTAGGATCCAGCAGGGCTTCCCAAATTGGCCTCAACATTATAGCCCACTTTGATCTTACAAAGGTCCCATCCAGGCCCCTTGTGCAGTGTACAACACAGATGGTCCATGTTTAATCCCTCCTGGTCCCACCACTGACCCTGGTGGGCATCCATATGTGGAACCTGGTTCCCAATTGGGCTATATATACAGGCCCACATGGACACATTAGTAAAGAAGACCCCTGCCTACCCAGCTATGTGATTCATGTTACAATATTGTAATACAAGTCACAGTAACACATTTCAGATCATTATTAACTGTTAGGAAAGGAAACAGTACCATCCAACAACTCCTTTATTATAAGTAATTTTAACATATTAAAAATACAGATTCCTCTGGTAACACTATAATACTGCAGAATCTCTTTAATTAACCATGACCTTAAAGAACGCTGGCACAAATGCATCTGCAGACAAGAGGGACACTACTCTAAAATCTACTCAATAGGATGCTGTTAAGATGTATTTTAGCATGTGTCCATGTGTAGGCTCATGTGTGAAATGGCCCATATTGCCAGATATGAAGATGTGATAGACCTTAAAATTTTCTGTTACAAATTAACACAGTAAGTGCACCACTGAGTACCATGTGGTGTAGTGGCCCCTGTCTTCCATTATTATTATTATTATTATTATTATTATTATTGTTGTTGTTGTTAAATATACCACATCAGACTACATCAGAATATACTACATCATCTGCAAGGAATTAACGCTGTTGTTATCAGTAATTAATCTATACTATTATTTTATAAAGATATTATTTAAAAAGGTATAGTTAGTAAGTCATTCGTCAGGAAAAATATTGACTAACCATTGATAACCATTATTAGTTTAGTTAATAATTATTAGTAATTACCACTTTATTCATTAGTTTACTATGAACTACTGTATAATTAACCAGAATGCTCAGTAATTAAGAGTAGTCATTTACAGATTAACAAAGCAATACTTTTTTGTTCCTCTTTAGTGCCTGCATAGTTATCAGAACAGTGCTAGAAAGGGTCAACATACCACAACACATACCAAGGCCTTAATTTTTTGGTGAATCTTTAATCATTTTTAATTTGGGTTGTGTTTAGCGGTTTCTCTTCATCATTAAGGAGGCCTTGCAGTTAAAAGTAATACACAAGTAAGATTAGCAATAGAAACAGATATAATAACTGTATATGTTTAATAGAACATCTGATATTTCAATATTTAATGAGTCCACCTTTTGGTCTTTTATTACAGCTTCCATTCTTTTCAGGAGACTCGCTTTCAGTTTTTCCACAGAAGTCTGCAAGGGGAACCTGTTAGTAAGTAATTTAAGTAATCCCAAAGACATTCGATGATGTTGAGGTCTGGACTCAATGGGTGGTCGGTTTTAAGAACACCAGCAGCTTCAGCAGTTTCATTTGATCAAATGTTCTTGGTTTCCTTTTCTCAGTATGAATTTCTTGATCAGCTCCACATCCTTTCAGACCCAACATGTTCATCCATCCACAGTGGAAGAATGGACAAAAACACCTGTGGAGTTTTGCAGAAGTGAAGAGAACACAGGGCTTGAATTTTCTCCTCTAAAGATGAAAGCTTTAAATGCTGTTAATCAGATTTTCACAGTTTTAGTGGTGTTGAAGTTTTTCACGTAGGTATTCACCATTCACCATTTGTGTTCGAGTCACACACTCACACTCACATACACACTAGTGATCAAACACATAGTGAACCGTGAAATTGCCCAGAGCGGTGAGCAGCCAACACTGCAGCACAGGGGGAGCAGAGCGGTTTAAGGGCCGTGCTCAAGGGCCCAGCGTTAGCTGACCTGCTGAGCACGGGGATCAAACCCACAACCCAGTTGCCAATAGCTTGGGGCTCTAACCGCCAAGCCACAAATGCCCCTATATGTCAATATGTCATGAATTGATCACATTACCCATTAAGCCATTATAGCAGTTGAATTTCCAGCTGTCATTTTGCATATGCCACAGGCCATCCTTGCACAACACATTAAACGATTCAAGAAAAGCGGTCACATGCAGTAGATGCGTGCTATAAATCGTCTAAAGAAGTTGAGGCCATGCTGTGCCAATTCATTCTCTGAAAAATAATACATCTTAGTCAATTATCCAGAGTGGCAATGGAGAGGGAGGGAGGGAGAGAGACGGAGAGAGAAGAAAAATAATTTCCTCAGTTTGTCCTGCAGCTGTGACCGTACACCTGTCTTCCCAAACAACATCATTATCATGGGGCCACTTTCACTAAAGAGCCAGACCAGGTGGAGCGATTTTGTTGTGTTCTCTCTCTTGAAGGCAAAAAACATGACACTTGTGCAGTGCAGTGGTAAAAGAATAAGATCATTAAGGAACGTTTGGATGTTCTTCAGTTTGAAACGGTGGAGGAATCTTTTAAGGAACCTTTTTCTTCTAAAAAAGGTTCCTCCACAGTTTCAATTTGAAGAACCTCCAAGAGTTCCTCGAGGATCTAATGCTTTTAACAGTGTGGAAAGACTGGCATAGATTCAGATAGAATTTTTCATATTAGTATTCAGCCGTCCCTCTCAGAACATTGCAAATTTCATTTCTGTAATTTACTCCATATAACTGGAGATGACTGTCTATTACAGTAAGTGATTGTGAATGAGGTCTAAAAATAACTTTTAGTAGCAGTTTGAGTGTCTGTCAAACTGATCAGAATGCAATTTTAGTCTCAGCTAAATCTGCACTAAGGACCAGTGAGTTCTTCCACAGAAGCAATGGGTTCCTTCAAGGGAAAGCGGTAAAACATAAAACCTCTTTAATTGGTCATCTTTCTTGTGTGCAGCCTTCAAACCACTCTGGGTTTCCAATAGACTAAAATCTCATAAAGTTAAACATGGTTCCTTAAATGCCATTACCTACATTGTAGTTTTTTTTTTTTTACAACACCTTTCATCTTTCCTAAAGAAAAGCCTAATTATTTTTCAATATTTTTTTACATACTCTCATCAAATTGCCTTTGATATTTTCTGAAGGCAAGTTCATACCAGCATCCTCCCTTTTACTAAAGCATGCAAAAGCTAAATGGGAGACAAAACATCTTTGGAAAACATCAGTAAAGTGTGCAAAAGTGTCTTTCCAATGGACAGAGCAGCTTGATCCAGTGCAGCTTCAGAAAAAGACCTACATTTAATGTCCAATGCTTTTCCCTAGGATTTTAACTTCATTAAAAAAAGTTTATTTAAAATGCAAAATACTATTTTGTTCAAAAAGGTCATATTTTACATATTAATGGAAACATATTATAGTATGTGAAACATTATAGTATGTAAAGAATATTTGTATCATATGCCTAATTTAGTCATCTTAGCATCAAAATAATGCATAAAAGACATTAAAGTCAGTATTTTTTATTTCTTTAAAACTGGAAATACCACAGGATATATATATATATATATATATATATATATATATATATATATATATATATATACATATATATATATATATATATATATACAAACAAGTTTCTCATTTATTTTTTTAAAATATCTTAATGTATTAATGTCCACAAAGGTTCTGTCAGTTATGTTGATGAAACTTCTCCCTACAACTCAAATATGATCTGTCCCAATAAGATGTGACCAACATCACATGATGTTATTTATAATCACATTTTCTCTGTGGTAAGCACATTGACCACACTGTGGGGTTGTGGGGTTATTTTATTATTTTATTTTTAATTAATTGTTAAATGGCTTTTAATTAAATGGTAAAACTATATGTTAACCTCTGATCAATCATTCAAGGCCCACCACTGAAGTTAAGGGTGAAAATAGGATTATTGATAACCTTGTATGAAGATGGAGTGATAGCTGACTTTCCGAGGCTGCATAAAAGACAGTAAAGGGAAAAAAAACGAAGTAAAGAAAGCTAAGTAAATGATCAGATAAAAGATGTTGATTGATTTGTCTGGATGTTAATACATTGAGAAGACTTTGGTGTACTTTATAAGCAGTGATAATGTACCACTTCCACTCAACTATGATGTAATGAAAACCAACACATTTACATACAGTGTATACCACTGTTTAGGCTACTGCCCCACCCAAGTCAAGCTGAATTTATACCTTTTTCAGTGTGGGCAGCTTTTTGAATTGACCCCTGAAAAAGGTTGTGGCCTGCCGGCAGGCCGACAACATAGTTCCAAAATTCTAAAGAAAATCCCCACCAGTTTCTACAGAAGTCACCGTAGTTACTGAATAATTACCTGTGCAATAAGCCTATCTGTGTTAAAGGGTTACAAATAATACACCGCAGACTACCAGAACAGCAGTCATTTTCATGTATCATCTAAATTTCAAGCAATACAACTATAAAAGCCTTATTCTTTAAAAAGTACTACTAACAACTGACAAAATTCTAGATACTCTGATTATTATTATCATCAACAATACAAAGCTGAACAAAGCTGAACAATATCTAAATGGCCACAAACATAGAGTCATGTGTGATTACGGCACTGTGTTTAATTACTGTCTACACTATTAACCAGTTCCCTTTGGATTAGACTAAGAAGACACAAGAAGCTTGGTACTTTCCAGGAATCGGCTGTTAAAGCTTCTACTTAACATTTCCTTGAATTCAACCTTGGCTATAGACTGACATTTCCTCTGAAACCTATGCACTTTAAATGGCATTTGGATATTTGAGATCAGTTTTAGGGCTTTTCTCTCAGGAGATAAGGTTTGGTAACTCAGTCCTATGTTAGTGTTAAACTCAGGCGAGTGGAAAAACACTGTACTGGAAATAGATTCCCATTGCTCCTTACCTAAGAGCAGCTTTGTAATCTCCTGAGTGTCTTCTCTGTTGAGAGGTTTTGCCAGGTGACTGACCTGGCCATTTTAAAAACATTCTATTGCTTTGCTTTAGGAAGCTCTTGGATTTCTTTCACAGATTGTTTTGGGTCATTATCCATCTGTACAGTGAAGTGCAATTCTTCAGATCCATTTCAGAATTTAACCTGCAATTTCTATTGTTCATCATGTAATCAATACACACTAGTGACCTAGTTACACTGGCAGCCATTCCTATGCTATAACAGTACCTCCACCATGTTTGACAGGCATCACGGTATGCCCTTCCTTTCCTTTGTCCATATTCAAGTTAATCTCACTTTTATCTGTCCAATGAATTTTATCTGTCTATGAATTGTCCTATTACATCTGAGACTGTCAATAGGTTTGTAAAATGCCTTGATTTTGCCTTGAATATGTTGCCTTGAATAAATGCCTTGAATTAAAGCTGAAGGCTATTTTAAATGCTTTGTTTAATCTGTTGAGGTAGTGTATAGAAGTGAATTTCCAAAAAAATTTAATTAGACCTGACTGTACAAATCATGTTTCATATTCATATTTTAGCAATCTTGCACCGTGAACCGTGCACTGTGTAGCTTGTTTTAGGGCTTGTCAGTGTGTCTTTGCTATCGTTATGCCGGGAAAGGTACATCTTGCCATCATGGGTATGTTTTGGGTGTAACATGCAATAAACCAATTAGCGTTACTTACCATTCCTTTTAAGAGCCAGGTCTGACTTTGATAGATTTCTGTTTCAATGACGCAAAGCGAGGGTATATGCGAGTTGGGCACGTGCCTATGTTGACAATTCACTGTCAAGATATCACATCTGACTGTTGACGTCTGCCTAAGTTGTTTTCAGCCAGTGGCACACCTGTGTTTTCTGTTGCCAAGATAGCAATACGGCAGAAATTAACCTGAACACACCTCATTTTGAGACCACCACTCCCATCGGCGAAGATATATTCTCAAGCACCGTTGCTATTTAAATGACACATGCGGAAGGCATGAAAATAGACTGTTGGCAGGGTAAAAGATAGGGCCCCATGTGTTTTACCTTCATTCATTTAAATTTCTATCAGTTTTCTTATAAAACCTTAGCAGTATTGTGTATAGAGAAGCAATCCCTAGACCAGTCTAACCCAGCAAGAAAAGAAACTGACAGATGGTCCTGTGTGAATATGTTGGGTTTTTTTTTTCAATCAAGCAGGTCCTATTTTACTAGTTCAAAGAAAATTCACATGCTGAGGAAACTCCCTTGCTAAATGAAATCACTCCATAAACTGGCAGTGCTTAAAAAATGCTCTGCATACAAGATAAATTAAGACTAGCTGTGGCTAGAGGCTGCATCACTCAGCTGTCAATCATCCTGATTTGCATTTTTTTTTTATAAAACCCAATCACCAGCAACCCCCTTTACCTTCTTCTGGTGAGATCTTGGGAGGGGGCAGGTAAAGTTCAGGAATGAGTGTGTAATTCTTCAGGTCCAGCAACCCATTGTAATTGCTGACCCTGGGCAACCTTCACAAACCAAGACTGAAAAATTAAAAGGGGCAATAAGTAGAATTTTCTGTCCAAATGTTATGCAATATTAACATGCATGAATTCTTAATGGGACTAGGTGTGAAATTATATGCTGTGGAGGAGCATGGTGGACGGCTGGTCATGTAAAAAAAATGTGGGGGAAGAAAATGTATGGGAAGTGTCCTGCTCTGATGTTATGATAAGGCAAGATCAGTCAAAAGCGTGGTTGTTCAAAAAAGTGGTTGTTTAATTTATTCAAACCTCATATGGAAAATAAATAATAATACAACTGCTTATACAGTATGTTTTGTGCTGAATGATATTCAATTTCTTTTGTGCAGAAAGACCAAACGATTCTACAATTTGCTCAATAAATATTCTAAAACATATATAATTATATTTATAATTTATAAAACATTCAGTGCCATTTTAATATCAAATACATGCACCCATATAACCATACATACAGTACCAATTGGTTGGTACCACGTTCTGTTACTTTCTGTTGACCATTGATTGCGTGTCTCCACCTGGTTCACCCTCAGGTGCTCGTTAGAGCTGAATGCAGCCTCCTTTAAAGCCTGATTACACCTGGTAACCTCATGTGTCTCGAGTATCAGGATTATATCTGATTAAGGCAACATAAACAATGCAAGTGTAAACACACCCAAGACTCATTTCAAACAAATCCGATCACTCAGACCACTTCAGGAGGTGGTATCAGCGTATGTCCTTGGCTGGTCGAGGTGGTGAAGGATAAAGTGTAGTCCCATGATCACTGCATCATTCGCAGACCTGTAGGCCTGATTTCCAAACTGCAGGGTGTCCAACAGAGGGTTTGTGGTGTCCTTCAGGTGTGTTAGTACCAGTGTTTCAAAGAGTTTCATGACTACAGGCTGGATGGTTGGCTGGGTGGGAGTTGAGGAAATGGAGCTGGGCTTTTCATACCTGTAGGATTAAGGGTTCAGCTGATCAGCCAGATGATCCCCCATTGTCTGGTGGGATGGATGCTTCTAGCTGGTGTTGTCCAGTAGGCTTTTCCCCTCACACTCAGTGGGTTGTTGGCTGACATCCTGACTACTCAGCTTGTTAGTGTCGTTTTTTGGCTGCTTTGATTTCTTTGTTTGGAGCGTCCCGTGCCTTGTTGTACAGCGTCTCCATTCTCCACTTCTGTATGGCTTCTCTTTAAATGGATGCAGCTGCCTAAGTTTGGCACTGAACCAGGGCTTGTCATTACTGTATTGAGTCCTGGTGGGAACACAGATGTTTACACAAAAGCTGATGTAGAATGTCAGTATATTCATTTAACACACTCCAGTGTTTTCCAGTCAGTCCATTTGTCCACTTATTTAGAGTATAGGTTGAAAAAGTTAAGGCACTCCTGGCAGAGAGAGACATGACTTTCGATGCGGCTGACCCTGAACATAGTAACAGGTCTGGACAGGAATCCACACCAAGCTGTTGCAAGCACTGCAGGAGACGCTGCTGTTGTGGTTTTGCCTCTTCTAAGATGTAAGATGAAGTGCAACCCCCCAGGTCACTTAATGCATCTTGAATATTAGGATTATACCTGCATTCATTGACATTTAAGTCAATCCACCTCTTAAAAGTCTTAATCATAACTTTATATGCCTCCTTCTGGCAACACCATCAAAATGCAGGCATGGTAAATAAAGAAGCACAATGATTGGGTTAAAAACTCAAGCTATGCAGTATACCTCTTCTTTCTTTGGGCATTCTTGCAAGCGTTCTTCTTCACATCAGGTAAAGTAAAGAAATGGTTCTGTTCTGTTCTGTTCTGTTCTCCATTTGATTGTGTTCCACAGGTAAACACAGACACTCAGAATGTTTACTCTTCCTGTGAGCTGGATTAAGAGTGGTGGGTTTCGTTTTTATTGATTGTTGTCCACCAAGTTATTAATGTTTGTAGTAATGTTTGTTTTGCTGATTTTCACATTGCGTGAAAAGAGTCTATTAACAGCAAGAAGAGACTGGACAGCTGTGTGCATTGGATGGTCCAGGAGTTGCAAGTTCAAATCTGGAGCCATGCCGCTTTGCCATCAGCGGCCACAGTCTGAGAGAGCACAACTGGTTGAGCGGATCGGTAGATGACACCCTCTCCCCTAATCACTCTTAGGCGATTTAGGCATCTGTTAGTTGCGGCAGTGGAGCTGGGGAACTGAGGCGATGCTGGCTGGGTCACATGTATCTGAGGAGATGTGTGTTCTTACCCTTCTAGAGTCGGGAGCACTAGTGGTGCTAGGGGGAATCACAAGTGAGTGGGTTAATTGGCAATTGACAAATGTATGAAAAAAAACAAATGCATATTCTTTGCTTACGCAAATTGTCTTGCGGCTTTCGGTGGCAGTTTGCTGTAGACCATAAACCTTTTTTGTTATCTTTTTTTTTTTTTTCATTTTATCCAATTTTTTTTACCCGTTTTTTTCCGCCAATTACCCAACCCGTACGTAACTGTCATGTCTGCCCTTGTTTTGTTTTGCCTCGGTTTGTGTCTTGTCTGCCTTAGCTACGCCTGTTCATTAGTGTTTCCACCAGTGTCTCCTTGGTAGCCACGCCCCCTCGTTAATCTCAGGTGTTCCTTGTGAGTCCCTTGTTAATCTTTGTAGTAAGTACCCCTTTGTTTCAGCCTTCCTTTGTTTGGCCTTGTGCGTGTGCATGTCCATGTTGGTGTGTATGGTCATGTCGGTTTCACGGTTTGTTGATTTGGCCTGTTTATGGGATTCTTGTGTTGTTTATTTGGTAAGCTTTGTGCTTGTTTCCTTTGTTTTGTTTTATTTTCCCTATATTAAAAGATCCAGTGAGTATGTTCACCTCTGTCAATTGCCTCGTGACAAACCGTGACAGGAACCCCTCCCCAATCGCACACGATGCCCCCAACACCAGTGAAGGTGGACCCGCACATGCCCCCTCCAACACGTGCGCAGTCAAGACGCTCATTTTTCAAACTGCTGCCAAAGCAACATCGCCGGGCAAACACCACACCTGGAGGGAAGCGCCGCATACCCAGCTCCAACACACCAGCCTGCAGACGCCAGTGACGGCCAGCACTGCATCAAATAGCATGGCTTTGAAGGACACTGGTTAATTTATTTGTGGGTTTTTTGTGAGGGTATGATATTGGGTGAACAAATACTCCTAGTTGGTGTGGTGCAATGGATAACACCAGTACCTGCCATTGAGCTGTCACATCATGTGGGAGACTAGAATTTGATTTCCAGTCAGGGTGACTATCCTGCACTACACCAATTAGAGTCATTGGGCAAGGCTCTTAACACTACATTGGCCCGCATCTGTAACATGAGTAATCTTGTAAGTTGCTCTGGATATGAGCATCAGTTAAATGCCATAAATGTAAATGTAACAATCACTTCCTGTTAGAAGAAAATGGTTTAGTAGGTTAATATTTTGTGTACTAACTTGTCAAATCTCCACTATTAAGATTAGTGTATATAGTCTAATCCTATAGTGTAGTACACACACTGGGATGCAGACACAGTGTTTGAGAGTTGTTGCTTAGCGACTTTGGTTTCCATGGCTATGGCACTAATGCAGATTCATATCCCCTCTCCGTAGCATTCCCTCCAGCCATCCCCGCTTAGAGTACCTAATATTTCAGCGGTGGCTGCACCCTTCTTTTTAATGGCTAATGAAAAAAAACTATTTGTAACACAGCTTTTCTGTCCTGATATATGTAACTACATATTGTTGAATGTCGCAGCCCTAATTTTCCAAAGGCAACCCTCAAAGTGCTATAGAGTTTGATCATTTTATTTTATTTACAAGAATTAATGCTTTAAAGCCAAAGGTCAGACCAAATGGAGTGTAAAATCAGCCCTGTCTTACATCTTGGAATGAAGCTGGTAGGCAATTTACTTGAGACCCATTTCTACTTTTTCTATATTTTACTTATTCATGTTTATTTTTCTTGCAATATCCCTTCAAAATTCTCCTGAGAAAGCAATGGAATATCACCATCCACATCCCATGTTTTGGGCATCCCAGTACTACAGCTCAGTATGCCATTCTGGCAGAGAGTGAAATTGCCATTCCACTTGAGGATATGGTTTTAAATGCGCTGTTGGGGAAATGTCTTGGCTACTGGCTTTTGCAATATGGCAAATATCCTGTTCAGCTCATGTCAGCCTTTCTTTGAGCATATTTATGCTGTGCTTATCTCTGGTGGAAAAGGACCAAAAGTTATAGAACTTATGGCAAGGCTTCAAGCTGTATAATAAGCCGTACCAACCATGTACTTTTGTCCCAAGAGCAAAAAGACAGTTTCAAAAGAATAAGGAAACTTATTAGGCAGCTTTATTCATATGCTAAACTTAGGCATGTCAATTCATATGCTAAACATCTCAATAGGGACCACTGAAGTTGCAAGCCCAGTACCTTTGAAACAAAATGTTTCAGTGACACAGAAAATTTTTCGGTTCCATCCTGCATTAATGCTATTGACAATTCAGTGACCAATTTGGAAACTTTGAATTTGAGTGTTTTAGACCTACATGACTGCGGAGCATCTTTTGTTGCAAAAATGTACTCTGCATCAAATTGATTCCTGACTGATTAGCAAGAAAACACAGCACATGTACAAAATAATTACTCAAGAGAACATTGGACAGCTTGTAAAAGAGAACTATATTTGAACCATATTTGGATTGGATTTGTTTATAGGGGCGTCTTTAAAAGGTGGGGCGTCTTAAATTACTTTCACACTTGTTTTAGTATTAAAACACAAACTGATGGTAATATAATTACTGGACTAGCAAGTTTGTAGTTTCATTTTCTTTTTGTTTGTAAAATTTATGTAGTGGAGGATCTATTGTGGCTACATGTGCTTAGAGACTAAATGCACTACATAGCAGCAGCTAAAATCCTTGTATTTCTATTTTATCTTTTCTATTTTATAAGTCTATCCTTTATATCTTATAAGTCTTCTCCCTGTAAAATCATGTGTCTGGACAGGACAAAAAAGAAATCATGCCACCACTGAGTTCAGTCAAAACAGTAGTTCATTTGGCAAGTAATTTTCTCAGAGTAGGAGGGACAAACCAAACATGACCGATCCAGATAGAAACAAATTGAAATTGATGGCAAAAAGTACACTGCTGTTTAGTCCTGTGTGCTTGTTAACTGCTGATAATCTGGCTTGCCATATGCTAGGATGGTTTTTGGAAAGCTTTACAGCTAAACATTTCTCCCATTTCTGTTTGATTGATAAACAGGCTGCTCAGCGTGTCAGTGTGATGATGATTATATGGAGTTGTGCCATTCATTAAATAATACATGCCTGTTTTTAGGATGTGCTGCCATTGGCTGCAGGATATTCAGCAAATCTTCTGCACGGTATGTTATCTATATGTTATGGAAAACAGTACTTTTGCTTAGCTGAATGAGGAGATACATGGAAGTGACACATCCTAAAAACCCTTGTGGTTCCTTGGTTAAAAGAAAACAACAGCATAACTACGATTCTTGCATAATGCTGCTATAAAAAAATAAACTATTAAGACCTCTAAACATTCACAGTTTGACAAACTAGATGCTAATAATGATGCTGGTGCTTTCACCATTCCTCACTGTGTTCTGTACTACACCCTTACTGAGTTATCTACGTGTTGGTAGAGCCAACTTATATGCTCTCAAACATTGTGATTGGGTCTATTAATTTAGCATAAACATACTTTGAGTGGTATGTAAAACAGACTGATTTCGAAATTTCCAAAACCCCACTAGCAAAAACCTTTCGAAGCTTGACACATGGGCTATGTGGGAATATGGAAGCTAGGCCTAAAAGCCTCTTAAAGCTAAATTTAGCCAACCTGGGAGTAAAGAAGCACAGCTGTGGGTGTGGACCATGTGAAGCTTAGAGACCACATTAAGGTGCATGAAAGTCCCTGAAAAAGCTAAAAGGTTATAAAGCTAGTGCTTTGGCCGACCAGAGGAGGCAGAAAGGCTACTGCTGGGGAAGCAAGTAGATGCTAGGCTAAAAGCTAACACTAGGCCAGCCAGAGAATAAATTGAAGTTACTAGAGCCCCCTACTGGATTTATCTCCCGTCATTCACATCGTCGTCATTCACAGCATATCGTGGCTTATTGCTTTATTGAATTCTGCATTCAAGTGCACAGTGAAATGGACTGTCTCCTCTGTTGAATGGTATAACCTTTGTGTCCAGTGTCATGTCCCCCTCATTCACCACTGATGCTAACAGAAATCTGTAAAACAAGTCATCACTTTGACTCTTAATGGACAGACTGGAGTCCCCAACTCAGAGGGCACTCAATTATAACAGAAGTGTGCCAATTACCATCTGAAAGTAACCACTCTAAAAGCGAAACACAATGTGACGCCTTTGATGATAACATATTAATGTGTCCCTCTATGTTGAAATCGTAATTGGCGTTGGTGGAATGCAGCCTTTTTATGTTGCTCAGATGAGGCCAAACAAGGCAGAGTCCTACTGGGTGTTTATTATTTGTGGGTGTGTAATTAATGCTGTCTGAGAAACAGCTCAGGCTACGCAGCAATGTTTGTGTGCCGCTTAATTGCACAGATGCCCTTTGTTTCAGATTTCATCCAAGGCTACATTTATTTTCATACATTAGATTGAAAGCAGCTGATGTGGCGAGAGGCAGAATGTGTTTCTAAAGAGATGTTGTTAGGGATGTCATGATTGTCGGCATTGAGCCGTGAGCCATGAGCCACTAACCGCTAACCAAGCCTAGCAAGCTACAGCAACACTAGCAACTAATCGAGACATAATGCACCAGATACATAAAATCCACTGCCGTCAGACTTCTCAACACACATGGACTGAGCAGAGACCCTCTCCCACCTCATGAGCACTCACACACTTCATACACCATGTGCCTACTTGCTGCTAAATACTGTATTACAGAAGAACTGCTCTCTTCTACCTCAGTAACTGCTGTGTTACCCTATGTCCTAAGCTGACTGTGTATAGCTATATGTCACCGCACATTACGTTACATACCTCTGCACCTTATCCCCACTGCACACATTCAGTACTGAGTGCTGTGTCAGCACTGTCCTGTCTGTTTATGGTGTCTAATGTCAGTCGTATGTTGTAATATTGTATTGTTGGATAAAATTAGGCTTATCCTCTTTACAAACTTTTAGCCATTTAAATCAAACAAGACTGATTTAAATAGCTAAACTACACTTTTAATGATGACTGCGGCCTCAGAATTATTGTCCAACCCCTAAAATAAAAAGCATCTTTGATACTTAGTAGAGCACATTTTTCTGTAATGATCTGCTGCAAATGTGAAGCATAGCCAGTCCCCAGCTTTTGGCAGTTCTCCTGAGGAATCTTAGACCATTCCTCATTAATTTTATTGGGTTTAAGTGCTGAAACCGCCTTCTTCAAATCCCACCAAACATTCTCTATGGAGTTCAAGTCAGGCGACAGTGAAGGCCTTTCCAGAATCCTTCAGGACTTCTTCTGAAACCATGTATTGGTGGAACTTCTTGGAGGCTTGGAGATTTAGCCACATGCAATCAAATGTCATAGTCAACAACCTCCCACCCCGCAGTCAGTCCAGGCATTTGATGCATTTTATCTCAAGCACACCTGATGTATCTAATAAAGCTCTTTGTTTGCCTCCTGATTTGCAAATGTTTGCTCTTATGAGGGATTCTGTTCAGGGGGTTGAATCATTCTGAGACTGCAGTCAAGTGGCAGTGTGTGTTGAATTTGGAGAAAGCACTTGTTAAATTAGTTGCGCTGATTTTGCTAATAAACCTAATTTGCAATGGGGTTAAAGCATTCTGATTGTAACTGTAGCTGAATACCCAGTTTGGATCACCACATCTGCATTTGAGAAGAACTTGACTTTGTTGAGAAGGATCAGAATCATCAGAGCAGAATTTCCATATACATATTTAACAGCTTAGAACATGACTCAAATCAGAGCAATTCAGACTGAGGAGAGATTCAGTCTTGCTGCTCAGTCGTGATTTAAAAAATAATGTTGTCGTCATCGTTTGTTTTTCACATTGATCTTTTCCCCAAACTGTGTTTATTCTTTTTACACTGAAGGGTTTGTCGTCACACAGACAGAAATGATGAATTAAGAATATGAGAATTATTTGATCTGGAGTTAAAATCAACCCTTAAACATCTGATGTGATTTCACAGAATACTGAGGAGTCCAACTTCTTCGAAATGTAACAGCTACTACAACTCTGGATGAAACACAACCAATACAGAGTGACATGCACTGATGAGACTGGTGAGTGAGTATTAGATTCATTCACTCTGGAGTAGATAAATATGAACCTATTAGAAGCCTGATACCAGCCATGGGCTAGAGAGGTATAAAGCCCCCAACCCACATTGAGCTGTGGAGCAGTGGAACTGTGTTCTCTGGAATGATGGAGCTCCAGCCAATACTTTTGGGATGAGTTGGGGTGTTGTGAACAAGGTAGGGTGGTGATCATCCAACATCCAGACCTCACTAGCTTTCTTGTGGATAAATGCAATCAAATCCTCACAGCAATGCTCCAAAGACTAGTAGAAAGCCCCCTTTGGAGTGTAGAAACAGTCACTCCAACAACTTCTTGTTGAATGCCAGTTATTTCGAAAGAAACAATAACTAAGCAGATGTCCCAGAACTTTTGTCCATATAGTGACCTTCCTTGAAATGGCAGAGCTAAACACCACACAAAGGACAGAAAAAGAAAGTTAAGTACTTTTAATGGAGTCGTCAGCATTTCATTTTGGGAGAAGTACCATGGCCCAAAACTCCTCCTCCTCCTGGTCCTCAAGCCCCATGTACGCCCCAGCTTCTCAGTTCAACTCTGCCAAACAAACTTCACACCCTCCTCCACCCAGTCTCCTCCCTTTGTTCCATCAATCACCACTCCAACAGGGGGCACGGCTTCATGCGCAGATCACAAGAAAAGCCGACTCTGACTCAAAGCCAAAAGAATTATTCCCTCTGTCCGCCCTCCCGTTTCATCTCAGAGCGCGGTCCACACCAGTAAACTGTCATTATACCTGTTCAGTGCAACGTGCAAATCAGAGAGCAGAGCCAGCCATGCAAGGGTGACTCTGGAGAAGAGAGAGTTAAGGGTCTTGCTCAAAGGGCACAATGCTGGCAGCTTAACAGATGTGGATATCAGACCCACTACCCTGTAATCAATAACCCAATGTTCTAATTCCAGAGCCATTGCTGCCCAAATTCATTAATTCAAAAACAATCTGCATGTTGACCTGAAGCACTGTTGCCCAGTTTCCCAAACTCTCCTTCTCTGTTAAATAGGTCTTTATTTTTTAAGGTAAAATAGGCACAAGAGTATTTATTAACCGCACCCAAACAGGTGCAGATCAGGGTTCATTACTATGCATTAGCTCAATATCAGGTTCATTTTGACTGGATTCTACATTTACATTTATGGCATTTAGCAGACACTCTTATCCAGAGTGACTTACAAGGTTACTCATATTACAGAGGTGGGCCAATGCAGTGTTAGGACAATATTGCCCAAGGACTCTTATTGGTGTAACGCTGCATAGTCACCCAGACCAGGAATTTAACCCCAGCCTCCCACATGGTATAGTAGCTCACTGGCAAGTAGTGGTGTTATCTGTTGCATATCAATGCATCGACCAGCACCCAGTAACTTTATAAATACCTGTTATTTACAATGCCACACATTTTGCATGGGGTAGCACTGAGTTTCTCTTTTTTGGGGGGTGTAAATGTTCATTAGTCTCAAATCTTAGTCTAATCAAACTGTTCGTATCCATCTATGCAATCTGTGATGGTTTTACAATTCAGTCCTTGCAGGCCAATGATATTTAACAATGAGCAAAATGCATCATGTTAGAAATCCATGTCTAAATCCTATAACTGACCAAATAATAAGATGATAATAGCAGAACTGAACTGTGCACTCATGTTAGTGTATGTTGAGCTGGTAGTGAATCCATCTCAAACACTCTTATGTGCTTTGTATGTGTTGACAATCCTGTTCATCGATTGAAAGCATAACTGTGATGTCAATAGTGTGCCTCAAATCTTTACAGCAGCCTGTGATTTGCTCTCCCTGTGCACTACGTGCCATTGCCATGGCAGCCAAAAGCTTCTGTTTCTGTGTAGATCACCAGGAAGGAGGGATAAGCCCCAGCCAATCAGAGAGATAAAAGACGTGCCCTCCAAGACAGAGGACAGCGATATCATATGTGCCAACATTGAGAGTATGGTCTTTATTTTGATTGACTTTTGGGCTCTATGATGTACATAACCCAGCTTTCAGTAGCTTGGTTGAGCTTAAGCACCCTTTGGGAAGGTCATGGCATTGTAACCCCTTCCACTCTAGGTTTAGGATTCAGGTATTAGTTACACACTTGATTTCCTGATTTCTCCTGATCAGAAATGTAAATATTTAGATAATGTTAAACACATTCTTTTCTACTTTCTTAAAAAAGGCTTATTTGATAAAGATGAGGGTTTTATATAGAACCACAACAATTTAAAGAACCATTTGGATGCTTAATGATGCTTTGCTTAATTAAAGCAACATTATGTAACATTTTTACTTTAAAATAACTGCTTTAAAATGATTGTGACGCTCCACTGACCTGTAGTACAAAGAATAGAGAGAGAATCTCTGTCACTGCTACTCCAGGCTTGGTGTGCTCCTAACTGCACTATGTAACTTTGAAGAAACATTCGGGAAGTTCACACGCAAAAACTGTGTGAAGCTTCATAAGCAGAGTCATATTCATATAAAAACACAAGAATGTTTACATGCTTTTTTATGATCTCTCAAAAGTCCAGAAATGCATGTAAGGGGTCAGGACCCCACAGGACCACCACAGGGCAGGTATTATTTGGGTGGTGGTTTATTTTCAGCACTGCAGGGGCACGGACATGGCGGTGGTAGTGTGTGAAGTGTCAGTGCTGCTGGAGTGTTTAAACACTGTGTCCACTCTATGTAGACAACCCTACCTAGTTGGCCTACCTTGTAGATGTAAAGTCAGAGACAGGTTATCCTCTAGTCCTTCATCAGTGCTCACAGGAAGCTGCCCACAGGACGGATATTTCTGGTTGGTGTATTATTTTTAGCCATGACATTGAGGTGTTTACAAACTCCAGCAGCACTGCGGTGATTGAGTTCAGGTAGTAGTAGACAGCTTTGAGGACCACTGGACTAGCCATTATTTACATACCAAAGGGGGGGAGGGTCTTTGGAATAATGCCATAGAATGCTATGTAAGAGTCTTCTGAGGCAAAGGTCGAATAATAAGGCTCCAGATCGAATAATGTCCAGTCAAACAATGAAGAGGTCACCTGCACATTCATAAAACTAAATTGTCAAATTTAAAATTTAAATTGTCTCTACTAACCAATACGTATATCATCTCTAGACTTTACACAATCTCAACAAAGTCTCTCTTGATTAGGTTGAGGGCAATCCAATACCTCGGCTCCTCCCCTGTTTCTCTGTCTAGCTCGTTCAGTGACTGCTGTGACCAAGCAGACAGCTGCGGCACAGTGGAAAAGAAGGGCCAACTCCCACTGTTCTGCATGACCAGAAAATGAATAACGAGAGAGAGAAAGAGAGCGAGAGAGAGAGAAAGAGAGAGAGAGAGAGAGAGCGCGAGAGAGAGAGTGAGAGAGAGAGAGAACAGGTTTTAAAAAAGGCTAAAAGGCACCAACCGTGTTCTTTCCCTATTCCAGCTGTCATGCAGATTAATATGGCTTGTCCTTCAAATTCATGTCCTGTTAGTAAAATGTAATTTTCAGCTATTTATTCTAGTGATGTCACTTACCCCCTACCCTAATTTCTCCCAAACTTAATTATTGGCATTTCCCACCCCATTTGTTAGATGTCTTACTGTTACCTGATGACCCCAGCATTGGGAGAGTGAAGGCTAGCATGTGCTTCCACTAAGTCATGTAAATTGCGAATGCATCATTGGACAGCTGAACATGCTTGGAAGAGAACGCTATACACACTACTCCTGTTACGTCAGCTACCTGGCAGCTGCATTAGCGATCATCACACTGAGTGATTGGCAGAGACAGAGGGCCATCTTACTCACCAGAAGCTAATTATGCTCTCTGAGACTCTTGATGACTGTTGCAGGGCCAAGCGTCTTATAGTTGTTACTATAGAACTACGTGAGTAAATGAGATGAATGAGTCTGAAGAACCTTTTAGAAGTTGAGGAAATCTCCAAACCAGTAAAGGTTCAATACCAATTATACTTCAAGACAAGGACCTCACATGAATCCTTATGTTTATGAAGATTCGAGTCACACTGTTGCAGACCATCAGTCATTGCATAATTAATAATTCTGGCAACCTTGTTAGTTGTGCATGCAGGCAAACCTTCTCCACACACAGTGCCAATCCCCCGGTATTGTACATGTTGCTTTGATGTGCAGAGGGAAATTATAAAGGTGGGATAATGGTTCATTTTACGCATGAAAGGCTTTCAGTAGAGCACTTCAAGCGGTAAGAAGGAATGGAGTGCTTCTCACACTGGAACAAAAGGTACATCTGAATAAATTCATCCATCTTTTGTTGGTGCATGATGGCTCATATATGCTCAAGGGCATAGTTTTTTCCCCCGTCATTGTGATGACTAATTCCAGGAGGTCTCTAGAAGACGGTGAAGTATTCTATGCTTCATGACATGGATTGAAGTACTCAAAAGGTTCACACAGCTTGTTGTACATTACACTAAAGTGATGTGAGTAACTGGTAATCATTTGATGAGTGAGGTCTTTTTTTGAATGGAATTCTTGTGTATGCTCCAATTTTCTCAACAATTTCCCCACCTATTTATGATGTTGCACACCATTAAATCTACCAGCACTTTACCACACATGGACTCTAAAGGGCCCAAAGCATGAGAAAAATATGGTCCTTACTTTTTTAAAGAGTACAACAAGTTCATATATTCAACATTTGGTAACTAAACTTCAAAAACAGACATTGTTTTTGTAAAGTCATGAAAATGAGCACAGTTGCGCATGTCTACAGCAGTTTAGCCATTTAGCTTTTTGGATGAAGCATAATACAGGACAGGTATTTAATAGCACATAGTGAATAGTGTATCAGTATCATCGGCTCAGTAACAAAAACCTGTTCATTAAAAAAATAGAGGTAAAAAGATTTAGATTGAAAATGATCATGTAACAAAATTACTGTTTTAAGCCAAAATGTAGGAGTTTGGTTATTTAACAGTAGCTTCAAACTGCAACAAATTGCGATATGATAAATTCAAACTCAAACAAATTCAAACAAAAATTAATTTAATGCACATTCCTTTACACCCAAATTCGAGTTCAGATCCGATTGCTTTGTTCTTTAAACTTTAAATTATACAAACACATTTGTAACTGTATGGCTTCTTGAACATTTGAAAAATCACACTTAATGGATCCAACTTATTAAATATGTTAAAATGTCATTTAAAAGAAATAAACACAACAGGTTATGTTTCTGTTATGGGACAGGGTTGGCAGGTGGTGGGTCAAAGTGTGGAGCTCTTGGTTTATTGTATTTGTTTTTAATTAATTTAGTTATTTATTGGAGCTGTGAATATGCTTTTAAATGAAGAACCAGCAAAGTAAAAGCAAGTAAATACAAAAAAAGGAAATATTTGTGTTTAGTAGTTATGAAGTTGCAGGAACCAGGATTTGAACAGGTTTACCACTGCACTACTGTGAGGCAAAAGGAGGAGAGTTGGACAGGCAAACCATATCAAACACAAGACTACCTACATTCTTGAAGGAGAAAACACTCTTTACTTAAACACTTGTGTAAACAGAGTTTACTAAAGTAAAGATGGTCAACTAAGCCCCATTTAGTGTTGCTAACACTTATTTTGGCTTCCAGTTTAGATAACAACCTAACAGTTCTGCTTAAGGCCTTTCGTTCCTTCACCTTGTGTCAGTTTTCAGATATTTTTGTTCCTCTCCTTTGATGCTTGCTTGTTTGTTTGTTTGTTTGTTTGTTTGTTTGTTTGTTTGTCTTCTTCTCTTCTCTTCTCTTCTCTTCTCCTCTCCTCTCCTCTCCTCTCCTCTCCTCTCCTCTTCTCTTCTCTTCTCTTCTCTTCTCTTCTCTTCACCGGTTGACCCTCTACAATGGTGCAACGTTGGGTGGCTGTTTGAATTGAGCTTTTATGCAGAGCTCAGCAGGTGTGAGCAGTCAGCTCTGATTAACGCTAGGGCGTCTGGGATATCTTGGAAGTTTTGGGAGTTGCCAATAGCAGTTCTCCTTGTATTGCGCCCAATCCCCCTACTGGCAGCCAGTGGCACTTGCTGGCCCCGTACAGTTTCACGCTTATCTCACAGAATGAAACAAAAATTCCACCTTAAAGTAGTGCCATTAGTTACATCCTGCCTCCTGACGTTCTGAAGCTTTTAAGGTGGAATGGAAAATTCCAGTAAGAAGCTGGAGAATCACCCCAGTCTCGTTGGTGCGGCCATGTTTGTGTACATACATCACCATGTTCATAATTTAAGGATAGAAATGTTATACTGCTGACGAGATGGCATTTCCAGAAGCACGGCCATGCTGTTTTACCGAATAACGAGGGAAAGACATCAGGAGTGTATTCTGAGTACAGAACTTAGACCCTATAGGCAGAGCTAGTGTGTTCATACTGTATGTTTTTGTGCTCTCCGTGATGGACACTGAGAAAGAGGTCGGCTGTAAATCTCGCCCCTAGAGAACACTCCCCACGTCTGTCACTCACTCACTCACCCCGTCACCTACTCACACACTTGCTCACTTGCTCTCTCTTGCATTCGAACAACAAAAAAAAAAAAAAAGGAAAACTGAAACATCATCTCGCCTGGCTGGACAGGCCGCCGGGAAATCTGTCAATTCTCTCAACGGCCAGTCCAGGCCTGTTCACAGAGCCGGTTTTCTAAAAATCGTAAGGCCCTTTTTAGTGTTATACATAGAACCATTTTTTTTACTTCGATACCGAAACATGTAGGTTTTCTACTAATTAGAAAAAAAAACATTAAGCAAGCAAAGAAATGAGCCAAACAAAGCTAAGTTCTTTAGGTTTTGTAATGGCTCAGTCTTAAAACCATTGCCTTTGCTAGAAGATCTCCTGAAGAACACATCATTAAAGTATAGATATATTATTTGTATCTGTTTGTCGCTGACAGTAATTAAGCCTAGTCCTGAACTATCTACCCCTCTAAATAGAGACTCTCCACTGAAAGGCAGTACAATGGAGTATAAGGCCACCATGCCTCGCTATAGGGATGAAACTGTGTTCTCTAAAGTGATGAAGCTCCATAGTATTCCTTTGGGATGAGAAGTGGTGTCTGTGATCCATAACTAATCATCCAACATCAGCACTTGACCTCATGGTTGCTCTTATGGCTGAATATAATTAAATCCTCACAGCAACAGCAACGGTTCCAACATCTAGTGCGAAGTCTTCACAGAGAGTAGAGGCTGTTCCTGCAAAAAGGGTGGACAACACCTCCTATTAATACCCTTCATTTCAAATTCAATGCTGAAGCAAACCGGTGAGCATATTGTGCTTTTCTGTGCACTTTTTACAGTGGACAGATTTCCGTTCATAGTTCAACCAGGGGGTTTTATAGGAAACTGTGCGCCTTTATATAAATGATTTATTCAATATGTTATCTCTGTGTATACAATGGATTCGACATAAACTGTACAGTGCAGATTCTTTTTGCATATATGTACTGTATGTAAAGTTCAGCGGTACATACCAACAACGTTGTTTCTTCTTTTTTTTTTTTAAATCACTTGTTTGTATTGATACACATAGCCTACCACATGCAGGTCTCCAATGGCCTTCCCCCTTTATTACCATGCAACAGGTGAAACATGTAGATGGACCAAGGAAGGAAACCCCAGAGGAGATAAATGTCATGATTAGGGAAAAAAAAGAACTGGTGGGAGAATTAAAAAAAAAAATCAAAACCGATCATCCTGCCGTTAATATTCTTGACGTTTAGAAAAGACAGAGAAAAAAAAACAACAATTCAAGATAAAAAAAAAGTGAGATGAGCAGACACGGCAACAAGGAAACGTATGAGTACGAAATGGAAGGAAAGCAAAGTGAAATGGTGTCTGGGGGGAGGAACGTTACAGTAGGAGATATATAAACGAAGAACAAAGATTGTACATTTACATAGCAGTCATTTTACAAAAATAAATCCAGTCCTCTATGGAACCAGTTAACTGGTCAGCAGGGCAGAATATACAGTACGAGGGCCCAGCAGAAAAGAGTGTGCACACTTGAGAATGGGCATACAGGTTACGACTTAAAAATGAAAGGGAGACTGAACGTCTTTTTGGTAAATGGGCGTTTCTGAAATGACTGAGGAAATATTGTACCTTTTGAGACACTGTAAGGTACCCTGTTAAGAAAACAGCTGGCAGAGTAACATAAAGGCAAACAGCGGATTCCTAATGTTGCCGCTCAGCAACTTAAACAGAAATATCGTTTTCATTCTCGTAGGAAATAAACTGTACCAATTAATATTAGCATGACAGCATCCGCATCTCTATATATAAGATAACAACTGTAATGAAAGACTGTAATTAACACCTCAGATTCAGTAGAACAGTGGAACCGCATGACACAATAGATTGGACAAAAACGCTTGTCTTGAAAAACGGAATACAGTTCAATATGATAATACTATACTTGCTTTAGGATGACGGAAAACTGTCAAGATGGCAGATTACAACATGGAATTGTTAATTAAACAAGGTGAAGATGCTTCGTTAATAAACTGTGAATTGCTTTCAAGGTACTCTAAATCTCCAAGTCCTATAAACAGCTTTACTGATGCACAGTGATATTTAAATACCCTTTTTGTAGATTAAGATGGAAAGTACAAATGCTCTAACCTTGTCGGTGGACAAAGGAGGAGAACGGAATCAAACGAACGTCAACACAAGTCAAACATGCTACTACGCTCCTTAAGGAGGTCGTTGAGGAAGCACCCTACGCTAAACAGTAACAGATCATCCTCTTATATGTGGTATAATAATCATCAACTTATAATCTTGGTGGCATTACGCCATCTTGAAAAAACATAGTGTTATCCTGACATGCTGCTAAGTCTAGACTTAAAAAATAATAGCATCTTAAAAATGAGCACAGTTTTTCATACCGACCTGTGCGCCAAGGTTGCACCGCGTATCCTTGCTCTTGTAAGCTTGAAACTGCTACCGTTTCTGCCATCTCTTCTGCTACAGTTTAAAGGCAAAGCGAATAACACTAGCTTCATCCGTCCTCCAAACCGAAACACGTGGCCATGACTGGGTGACAGCATCGTCGTACATTCAGCCGTGCTCCCCAGGTCTGGCTAAGGACAACTGCGCTCGTCTGTTTACACCTGGTGGTTAAACAACTGCAGCTGTGGGCCGAGGGCTTCACTATTAGTTACGGTAAGACCTGAACAATCAGGCGGGGCTCAAAACTGGGAAGAAACCTAGTAAGAGGCCGGTAACTGTCGACTTCAGACGCCAAAGTGAGGCAAGTGGCTACGTAATCTGAGTCAGGTGAGTGAGCCGAGACTGGCAGGTAAAATCAAGGGTGTCCGTGATATGTATGTATGCAGCTCCGTCGTGTAGGAACCACATCCACCCTGAATGCCTAGTGCCAGGTTTTAGCAATGCCAAGTCTCTCGGCGGTCCTTGCAAAGTTTCGACTAAAACCTACAGCGGCTTCACTTCTATCGACTTCTATTCCTGCTGTTCTGTGAGCCGTTCCTAAGTGCAATGATAATTAAGAAGGAGAAACCGAACAAAGAGGTGGTTCTAATTTTTTGCTGCTTCAAACCATCGTTACCATGTTACCGCATTGTAAACACATCTACAGAAGCAAGACTTTACTCGACACAGAGACTCGACGGATTCTTCTCACCTCCAGACTACTCTTCACTTAATTTGTGTGTAACATAAAAGCACGCACCAGTTCTAGAGAAGCTGGCTAACGGAAAACAGACAGGAAACTCATAAGAGCAAAAAAAGAAAGAAAGAACGAAAAGAGACGGATAGCAACGGACAGAAACAGATGATTTGTGTCTGTACAACAATCTATCCAGACAAATGCTGGTGTGCTGTGGTATTCTGAAAGAAAAGAGCAGTAACATGAAAGGTTCAACAGAAGAACTGTGGGTAGCTGTCAGCAGGCAAACGCTACCAGACGAGGCAGATGAAAATATGTCATTCGCAGAGGATTGTCACAGGAAAGAAAGGGGAAATGAAAGAAAAGGGAGCGTTGAAAAGGCATTCCGTATCGCATAGGGCATTCCAGTGACAGAGTTTGTTAGTGCTGAGTGTTCAGCGGTCCCCTCCTCCTCCTCCTCCTCCTCCTCCTCCTCCTCTCCCTCCTCCTTTCCCATCTCCTCCACACTCTTGCAGTCCTTTCAAGCCATACAGCCTTGTCCTCCAACCACACCCACCCCTTAGTTCAATCGTGCCGGTGGCTAAACTCTAGGGGGAAGAGTGCTTGAGGAGGGAGTTTTTTTGTTTGTTTGTTTGTTTGTTTGTCTGTTTGTTTCCACGGACAGCAGAGTGCCAGAGTTCCTTTTGAGAGTTGTGGATGTGGAGACTCCCTCATAAGGGGAGGGGAGGTGGGGGATGCAGGGCTATGTCTCCTTGTCAGGCTTGCTGACAGGCTTGCCTCCGTTCATGACCACCGGCTCTGTGCTTTTGCTGGGAGGGACTCCAGCCTTGGGGACTGCTTCGCCCACATCATGCAACGAGGGCTCGCGGTACATGGCAACTGCGGATCAGAGAACAAACATTTCTTGTGGTGAGAATGTTGAAAACACTCCTAAAAAGAGAGATGCCAAAAAGGGGGAGGAGATACAGTAGAAGAACTACTTTCGGCCCTCTGAAGGACCTTTCAGCGGGTGTTTTAAAAAGAACCACTGTTGTACATGATGTACAATGTAAAGCTTTTTAAAATGAAGGTGTTTTCACATCATGTAGAATGTTGGTTGTTTTAGGTTTGGTCCTGGAGATCTACAGTCAGGTTCATAAGGAATCAATAAGCAATAAGCAATAATATGGCTGAAGCGCAGACTTTTAGCTCTAAGTCAAGGTGTTTAACTGTTTTATTTTTATTTAGGAGTTTTATTTTTTTTATATTTGGACCCAAATTTTTGGACCCCATTTACTGTTTTACACAGAAGACACACTTTTGGTTCTTTAAAGTATTCAAGGTCATTCCTGGGGACCTTAGTATTTTCTCCACACCTGGTCTATCTCCCAAAAGGCTTTATAATTAGCTGATGGGATGGATCAGGTGTGCTGGGCAGAGTATTGATTAGACCATGTCCACACATATCTTGATAATATTAAAAATGGAGGGTTTAGTTTGTGGTTTGGCTTTATTAAAACGCTGACGTCACAACGCATGCATGTTTCTGGCTGAATCTCAAATACCACCTTACTCCCTTTATAGTAAACTATGTAAGTCATAGAACTACAGCGTCTACATGTTTACATTTTTAGATGCTCATATATTAACAAATGTAAATACAAGTCTACTACAGATATAAATAAAGCTCTATTAAGATTTGAAATCCATAATTTTGTATTTTGTATTTGTAATCTTGCATAGCACACTACATAGACAGTAGTGTGTAATTTGGGATTCATTTGGGCTTTCTTTCTTCTTCATGGTGTTTTGATGTCTTTCTTTAGGAGATGTCACCCCACACAGGGCTAGCATGCTTATGCAAGCATTTTGGTGCTGTGTGGATGAAAATATTCTCAAAAACAGAGGAAGGGAAATTTACATATTTAAAAATATCCTAAGTGGGTCTGGATTTGAAAACCACTGCCCAAAAGTGTGAGTGTGAAGACAATTTAACCCTTACATAACATAGTAACATAGAGTTCAATACAGATGTTAAGATTCTTCCTAGAACCTTTACATTATGTTGATGTTCACATGTTCCTTTTCTTCACAAAAATGGTTCCCTCCATTAAAAGGTTTTTTAGTAACCAAAAGTGACATGTATGAAATATTACTACTAATAATAACAGTAAGATTCATAAACAGCCTTTTAATGTACATTTAAAGACTGCTAATTCCATTTCGCTAATTGCTTTACTGCACTTGAGTGAATTGTAATCACTCACAAGCAGCTAGCAGCCCTGACTGGAGAAGAGCACTTGAAACAGTACAGTCCAAAGCTGTCACTATACCTTCTATGGGCTTCGGGAGAAAGTGTGCAGCTGGTTTAGTCTTTTTCACCCGGTTCCCCTTCATGGGCTGGCCCTCTTTATTGAGACCCAGAAACCAGGCTCGACCAGACTCCTGCTGTCTGTAGAGCATGGATGAGTAGATGACGTAGTAGTTCTCAAAAACAGATTCTTTGAACTTGCATTCCGCTGTGAAAAGCTCCTGTAAGACAAAGGAGAAGGCGTTCAGATGATGATGCAATCTTTAAAATCTTTACTATTTTCTTTTATATCACACGCTCGCCTGGAGTTTGGATTATAGGTTGTTGCTTGTTCCTGAAGATCTCGCATACTGAGAGTCCACTAAATTTTACCTGCTTTTACTGCTGGAAGTATTCAACAAAGGTGCAGTTTCCGTATGTTAAGAGACATGCACTGAAGTTCTAGTAAGTTCTAGCAGATTTTCTGTTACCTAAGGGCTTGCGGCCCTGTGGGATGTTGCCAAGGTAACAGCAAGCAAGAGTTCAAATAAAGGAAACACACAATTTAGGGACGTCGCCTGCACATATAATTGCTCTTATACATGATTAGAACCAAAGCCTCAGCAGGACAGAAAATGCTTCTTTCAAGGAAAGAAATCAATCAGTAGGAAACTCATAATGCTCTGCAGTAGCGTGCCTGAAACCTGACACAGAAAAGCATTGTCAAAAGCATTGTCTGCCAGTCATTACTTTCAAGCTTTTAAAATAAACAGAGACAACAATCGGAAGAACAAATTATCTATGCAGAGAGAATCCTTTCAGGGAAATGTGCGCAGCAGGTGATCCCCTTTCTTGCTCGTCCTCAATCAGTGTCGGCCACTGGCCAGAGGAGCGTCACGTTTCATCTTGACCATACAAAGAGGAGAGAAATATGTTCTTTATTCCATTTTCACAGAGCGGCTAAATCCCTGCGCAAGGCTTTCGACAAGGTGCTGCTTTGCCCTTGTGGAATTTGCTGAGTGTTGTTGTGTGCTGAAAAGTGTTGGGTTGTGTCCTTTGGAGGGGGGGTCGAATCAAAAAGCCAAGAAATACCTAGTATACTATACAAAAGTCACAGACCATTTCATGTGTATTCAATTTTCAGTGATTCAGCCAGTAATAATGTATTCACTTTTTCAGGAGATGTTTTTATCTGAGAAGATTAGATGCCTCTGGCCTGCCGGTGGGTCAAAAGTGTTATTACAAACCAAAGCCCCAGCCATTTGTGTAGAAGTCCTTGGAATCACTGAGTAATACACCTCAATGTGTAATAAGGCTTTCTGCGTTAAAGGGTTAAAGTAACTAAAGACTAAAACATCTGGTATTAAAATAAGTTGTTGAGGGGGGCTCTGAGTGGTCCAGTGGACAATGGTGCGGTGGCACTGCCACTATGATTCGAGGATTGCTGATACGAATCCCGGGTCATGCTGCTTGCCATCAGAAGCCGAAGTCAGAGAGAGCACAATTGGCCTTGCTGTCAGAGATGGTACATCCTCCACAAATCACTCGTAGTTGGTCAGCACAGGTGTGTGTTAACTGTTAGCTGAGGATCACATGTATTTGAGGAGACATGTGCTAGTCATCACACTCCTAGTGTTGGGACATTGCTAAGGTTGGGGGAGTTCACATGAACAGGGACTGGATAATTAGAAAGTGCAGTAATCTTACTTCTCATTACATCTAAAAAAAATGATAAAAAAATATATAAATAAAATAATATATATATATATATATAAACCCACCCACACTCTGCAAACATCTCAAACCGTCTCCGCCCATCTCCTTCTTTTCTTTCATCATTCTGACAAGCTGACCTGGACTACAAGACAAAAATATTCAGAGTCCACCCTCCTGTTCCATCTCAGGACGTGGTTTGCAATAGCAAATTTACTGTTAAATAAAAAAATAAATAAAATAAATAAATTACTTGCACTTGATGTATTTAACTAAATAAGAGGTGATCTCTGGCTTCTCTACAGTTCTGTACGTTTTGGTCATTTATATGTAAAAAGTTCTGGACAGTCTATGCCATTCAGTGTTCATAGAAGCAGTAAAATAAATAAATAAAGAAAGAAAATAAACACCTTCCTTTGGCAGTGCGTCACAGCCAGACCGTTAATTAGCCGAGGCTTTTTCAATTCACATACATCCACAATCAAGAGCAAGCAATCATTCACGCCTCTCTGGGGGGGGGGGGGGGGCTCCTCTCCTATTGTGTTTGCCGTCATAGCAACTCACAGTTAACCTCTGGCTCTCAGAAAAAGATTTTGACATCTCTCTAATTCAAAATTCAGCCGCATACCATTTCCATATTTTTCCCCAAGGGCTTTGATTTGCTGTCGCCGATAGACAGGATGAGGTAAAAAAAAAGAAAAAAAAAAGAAAAAAAAAGCCCTCAATAATCAACAGTAATGGAGAGAGTCATTTTTCGCCTGAAAAATTCCCAAGAGATGTCGTTCTCTCCTCACGACAGCACAGTGAGTGGGAGTGCTGCTCTAACACCGTACAGCACCACAAGTGCTAATAACCCTGGGGAACTGTGGGCAAAGTAAACAAATAAAGTAAAATAAAGGAGGTAGGTACGGCAGCAGAGAGCCACACTCAGTCAGCCTGCGCGGCGGCATAGAACAACTGAAAGGGCATTCTCTGCAGCTTTTCAATTTTTCAGAAGTGGGGGAATTTTGTCGTGCAGGCCAAAAAAATAAATAAAAAAGGGATGTGGGAAAGCCTTCAAACAGTGCATTTGCTTCTGGCCTAGACACCTCTAACACGGATGGGGGAGCACAATACAGTACAGATATTTATTTCCCCCATTTCCAGTACAGACAGACACCTTGGAAACGCTTTAAAGCTAATGGGCTTTCAAAGCTTCTGAGGGAGGAAAAAAATCTCTTCACCCGTAGCCGTGTAGTACAGGCACATCATTAGAGACTGAAAGCCCTTAACAAAGATCAGAGCTGTGAAACAAGCCAAGGGGAAGCAGAATGATGCGATGAGCTAAGGCTAATTGGTAGACACTTCAGTTCACTCAGAGGAACTGGAACTCCTACTTGCCACCATTAGCAGACCTCCCAGAGATTACACACCTCCCAGAGATGGTTCGGTTTTGGCCCTTTAGTGTGTTATGCAACCCTTCCTGACTACACCCCTGGCTACAGCCATCAGTTTTGCAGGGCTGCATGTTTTTCTTGCACAAAGACAGATCAACCCGAACCCCTCTACAATTGCATATGCATTGATACAATTCAAAGAGGCCCCTCCTGCAACTTACAAGACCTAAAGAAACTGTTGCCAGATACCACAGGACACCTTCAGAGGTCTTGTGGAGTCCATGCCTCGAATGCTCAGCTCTGTTGTGGCGGCACAAGGGGGAACTACTCAATATTAGGCAGGTGGTTGTAATGTTAGCTAATTGGTGTATAGATTATTGTTTACATTGACTCCTCTTATTTATATAGGTGTTAAAGTTAAGGAATGAGAAATAAATGCCACTAGTTATCGAAATGCATTTTTCTGTGTGACCCTTCTACATACTCTTAGAGCCAGACTGAAGCTACTGCTTGCTTGCACTGTATGTTGCTGTAATCTGCAAGTCTGTTTCATTTTTTTTAATAAAAGTCTATTATGTTATATCCTGGTACATCCATGCCATAAACTTATGTATTACCAAAATACATCATCTCTGAAGGCTCATTTATGAGCAAAACACACAGCTGATGCCAGCTATACTAGTAATATCTTTACTAGTTAGCACTGGAACACACTTTTGAGCAGCAAACTAAAAAGCAACAGCAAAATGGAGCTCTAGTTCCTCCTGAACATCTCTACTGGAATGAGCCATATGAGCGAAAGCAATAGGCTACAATCACAGAAATTAACTATATATGTAATAGTTAATATACTGTAAATAATAATTGAAACATGAAATGCAATGAAATATCATCATTCAGGGTCAAAATGACTCAAGCGACCTCAAAAGAGCAGCGCGCCCAAGGCGGCCTAAGAATTTCACAGAACTGGTAGCCTTATACAAGGACAAATCTGCACAAATCCACCAAATATGAACTAAAAGACTCTCAGCTAGGCACAAAAAGTGTCTACAAGCTGGAAATACTTGCCAAGGAGGGAGTTACTTTGTACTGGCTGTGCAGTGTGCCATATACATTTGCCTCCAGCCTTTTACTTTTTTGTTATTTTAAAACTGTAAAAGAATAACAATAAGGAGTGTATCATCTTTAACTTTCTGCATTTTCAAATCAAGTCATCTTTTACTTGCTTAGCTCTTTACAGTAACTTTGACCAGGGTTTCTTCAACTTATGCATGCAAGTGTTTGTAAATGTAACTGAACACAGACTTTTAGCAAGTGGATCTTATATGAACAAGGTAGTTTAGTGTTATGTAGCTAGCGAATGGTAATTTCCACAATTGTCATTGATCTTCAATTTTGAAAAATGTTTCAAAATATTAAAAACACAACACACATCACATTTCTGCTTCCCATAGAAGTCATGTCATTTAGGTTGGAGGACTGAGATTGTGTTGTGACTGTTGTGACTGAACTGTTCAGGGCTGGATTTCTTAAAAATTTCTTAAATGGAAGAGCAATCATCGCCCTAAAAGCTCTCTCTAGCAGCTAATATGGTCCTAACACTTTGGGGAGACACTGGGGAGACCCTCAATGTCCCTCAATGGTTGAATTCAAGTTTATTAAATCAAAGCTTGATTGATGATCAGATCTGTAATGAAAATGTCTAGACTGGGTCAAGATTTATATTTATTTGCAACAATCAATCAAAGTTCAGCTGCTGGCATCATGTGGAATTTGAGTTTCAGCTTTAACAAAAAGAGAAAATGGGAAGGTGGAAGACACCGGTCACAAGTCTAAGGAGAGAAGAGTAAAGAGTAGAAAGATGGAAAATAAGAGAATGTTTTTAGAAGTTAATGTCATCATGTCCACCATTTGTAAATTCAATCATGCTGATATAAAACAAAATAAAGCTTCTATGAAAAAATGCTTTAACCACAGGAATGATTTTGGATGTTTCTGATATCCTCCTGATAGGTTGACATGGCTTTTCAAGGCTAATGGTTCTGAGCTTTACTCACTAATACCTCTTATGGACCTGCCTGTAATTTACCCTGCCATCACTTTGCATTTACATTTAGTCATTTGAATTGTAGGTCCCTATTCGACAAAATAGATGGATGCACCCAGCAGTTTTGATATATATTCTCAATTTCAGCTACATAATAACATTAGCTACATAGCTTCTTATTTTCAGCACCCACAGCTGCAGCTTGCACACACAGAACTCAGATTTATTGATTCATGTAATTCCACTGCATGTCACTGCTTGCAAAGTGCAATATTACAAATGTAATTTCAAAAACTCTTTAAAAGCCAACATAATTAACCATCATAAGCTTAGCAAGCACATGGTCCAATATTGGCATAGGAGTGGCAGCATTTTATGTGCTAGCCCTTAGTGTATTATTTCTTATGCTCTTATCATACACAACGCAAAGCTTCTCTTGTGAAAAAAAAAACAAACAAACAAAGAAAACACAAAATGTAAATTAAATGATAAGGTCTGGTAAAACACCACACTCATTAATTATTTCTATCAGGTAGTCCTAAGTGCCAGAGAAACTAATTGAGAGTATAAAGGTAATAATGTCTGTTAGCTGAAAGCCTTTGAAGTCGAAGCCAACTGCATAGGCAGTGACACATGCAGCCTCACATCTGGTTTTAATATCACTTCAGCAGAGGTCAGTTTAAAGTGAGTTGGCCTGCGTTAGAAGAAAAGAGACGGCACATGGCTGGAAGTCGTCTAGATGTTACTTGCTTCAAAGCCGAAGACAAGTCCTGACATGTGTGGGACTGATCCACTATGAAGTCAAAATTTGGTCACTTTATAAACTGTAGCTACCAAAATAGGGTTCTTTTGCTTGGGCATCCTGTTGTAAAAAACATCAATTAATCCAGATCCTGTGGAGGTTCTTTGAACTTTGAATGACACATCTCATTTACTATAGTGCCTAATTAAAGCACCGTCCATTGAAAGGTTCTTTGGGGAATCCAAAATCGATTCTTCTGCAGCGTCACTCCAAAGAATTTTTTATAGTACCTTTATTTTTGGGAGTGCAAGACAAGGGCTTTCCCAAAAAGTGCTGTCTAGGAAAGTGTGTTTAGTAACTTTTAAGCAATAATTAGTCCTTCTGAGCAAAACAAGAAAGGAATGGAGATCCACCAGGTGACCTCAGAGGGGAAAAATGAACAGAAATGAAATAAATAAAAGTCTCGACAGAAGTCAAGTCTTCCTTAGGCGGCGTTTCGAAGTAATTGCTGCAATTTGTCATTCCCTACAGTCAAGCCAACAAAGCACAACAGGGGGACCTGGCGGAAGCAGTGCAGCAACTTGCAACTTGCCAGGCACCACAGGAGCAAAAAGAGGTGGAGGGTTATGTTGTGCAGGTCCACCTCATTAAGCCAAAAGAGCAATCGCCCGTACACCTGGTGCACTTCATCAGGCTAATCCGGTGAGTGCATTAGTAGATCAGTGAAGAGGGACATAATCTGACATGCAGCAAGAACTACAAGCCTTTCTTCAAGTCCTAATGTTTGGTGATATCTCAATGCTGTTACGTAACAGCAAATATCTCTATATTGGATAGAATGATTAGCATTTATTAATCAAAGACCATAACAAGCTATTAAGGACATGGCACTCATGGCACATCTTGTTTATGAGAGAACTGTATCTGAACCCATAAAAGTATTAAGAGTTATTGTAGTATTGCTATGCTGTACATAACCTATTAAACTCCATGTATCCACTGCTGGTTTCAGGCTGGAATGCTGGTTCTCACTACCAAAATGTAAGCATAACCAACCCAAGAACTGATTTCTGTGAAATTATTAATGCAACAATACATGCAAGGTAGCACAATATCATTATAAATTGAGGTGGGATGCCTTTGTTGCCACAAGGCCAAAAGCAAAGTGGCACAGATCAGTGCATGAGTGCCAATATCGCATGGAGAAGCAGAACTTTGAGTGTATGATTGTGATTATACCAGTTTGCTCCTGATATACAGTTGCCACAGTCCACATATTGTCAACAGGGTTGAAGTCAGGGAGGGCCATTCAAAAAACTTAGTGTAAGCTTGCTTTATCCATTCCATCTAACCTAACCTTACCATAACCTTAACCTACACTTAAACCTAACCCTACTCTAACCTTAACCTACACTTAAACCTAACCTTACTCTAACATTAACCTACACTTAAACCTAACCTTACTCTAACCTTAACCTATACCTAAACCTAACCCTACTCTAACCTTAACCTATACCTAAACCTAACCCTATTCTAACCTTAACCTACACCTAAACCTAACCCTACTCTAACCTTAACCTATACATAAACCTAACCCTACTCTAACCTTAACCTATACATAAACCTAACCTTACTCTAACCTTAACCTACACCTAAACCTAACCTTACTCTAACCTTAACCTATACCTAAATCTAACCCTACTCTAACCTTAACCTATACCTAAACCTAACCTTACTCCAACCTTAGCCTACACCTACACCTAACCTTACTCTAACCTTAACCTATACCTAAACCTAACCCTACTCTAACCTTAACCTATACCTAAACCTAACCCTACTCTAACCTTAACCTATACCTAAACCTAACCTTACTCTAACCTTAACCTACACTTAAACCTAACCCTACTCTAACCTTAACATACACCTACACCTAACCTTACTCTAACCTTAAGATACACCTACACCTAACCTCACTCTAACCTTAACCTACACCTAAACCTAACCTTACTCTAACCTTAACCTACACCTAAACTTAATCTTAACCTTAACCTACACAAACCCTAACCTTAATCTACACCTTAACCTAATATTAAACTACAACATAATCTAAACCTAAACCTAACCTTAAACTACACTTTAGCCTAATCTTAACCTAACCTAAACCTGCACCCTAATCTACACCACACCTAACCTTTATCTATACCTTAACTTAATCTATAACTAAACCTTACCTTAAACTACACTTTAATATACACCAAACCTAACCTTAATCTACACCTAAACTTAACCGTAAACTACAAATTAATCTACACCAAACCTAACCTTAATTTACACCTTAATTTACTCCTGAACTTTACCCTATACCCTAATCTACACCTAAACATCAACTTAATCTACACCTAAGACTAACCTTAAATTACACAGAAACCTAACCTAACCCTAATCTAACCTTAATCAACTCCTAAACCTAATCTTCACTTAACTTTAAATTACATTAATTTCTCTTTTAGAAGATGCAAAATGTTCATAAACAGTAGGATTCACTTCAACATCTCCCAGCACTGTTTTTCAATTCTTCCTTGAGTACAGGCTGTGTGTTTGTTTGTGTATATTTTGTTCATCAGCGCAAACAGTGGACAGGTAAACAAACAGATAACTAGGTTGTTGTACTTTTGTACTGGAACAATTGAGTTATATGGAAGTTTCAATGTGGGATCATGGGTTAGGCAGCAAGACAATGACTCTAAGCATACAAAATATACACATTTGCAAGACCATAAACCAATAGAAATGTTTTGATAGGACCTGAAAACAAAGTAGCCCACTAACATGAATGCAGGCAAGTGTGATAATTTTCTTCAATGCATTACCGAAAATATCGAAGGTACTGAAGGTAACAGTTGCGGTCAGAAAAGGAACATCCACATCCTTTTTTGACAAAGAAATTAATGTTGAACTTATATAAAGATCTGATCACATGATCAAATTTGTTATGTGGGATGTTTATGGAGGAAGCATGTGGATCTTGGCAGAGCTTTGCTGGTGTCACCATAACATCTTGGCTGTGATTCACAGGCAGTTGTTTTATTTGTGAGAGAAAGCACTCCCTACATGTCCACTGAAGGCCAGAGAAAAGACAGATCTATTTTTAGTCCCACTGGCCCACCTGAGTAACGCTTGACCTTGTCATTCACCCGAGCAAAGAGGCCAGTGCTCTTTCAGAGTGGAGTGGTATGACCAAACCCTTGTCTGAGGGCATGATGAACAATCTGTAAGTAACAAGGCTCGCCTTCTGCCCAGCCTCTTAAAGCTCAGAGGACACTAACAGAGGAGGTGAGCTTTGACTGTTGTGTTGAATCAGGGGCCATGTACGAAAGCCCCTAATTGCAAAACAAATGAACAAAATGGGCAGAAAATTTGGAAATACAACAGGAAATTCAGACACACAACTGCTGTTTCTAAATGTACTACTGAATTTTTGTTGTTTTTTGGAAGCTTAAAAGAAAACTAGAATAGAAAAAACTACCTCACTTCTGAATTTGCAATTGTCACTCCATATTTGCTGCTTGATTTCGGACTGACTAGGGGTTTGCTGACCACGATGTGTAACTGCATGATATGCAAATATGGGTAAGTCAGGAGAGTTGTAAAAAAGGTCCAAACAAAGAAAAGGCACTGAATGTTCCTAGAGATATAACTGAAAAAGCTTAAAGCTAAAGGAACACTGGCTACACAACCTGGATGTGGCAGAAAGGGGAAGCTCACCGGCTGTCAAAAACCCTGGAGTGACTGCTAAAGACCTGCAGCAGGATTTGGAGGCAGCAGGCACTGAGGTTTCAGTTTGCATGGTAAGGCACACGCTAAAAGCTGAAGGTCTCCATGCCCGTACACCTCTACTGACCCAAAAGCACAAGAACAGTCAGCTCCGATTTGCTCAAAACCATTTAAATAATGTTTAATTAGGTGCCATGCATTAAAGCTCCTAATTACAAAAACAAATTTGCAGAAATATCAGAAAAAACACCTTTTTTTTTTTTGCTGTTTCTAAATCTGCTACAGTGTTTTCAAAGTTTTTTGGAAACACAACAGCAATCTCAGAAGCTCAGAAAACCTGTAATAATAACTATTATGGCAAAACACTACCACAGCTTCTGAATTTACAATTGTCACTCCATATTTGCTGCTTGGTTTTTGGTTTGTTGGTTTTTTTTCTTTCTTTCAAAATACGCATCTCAGAAGCTTCTCCATGTGTCAGTATTGCATCATTGACATGATCTAACCTTTGTTCAAATAAGAAACAAACAAAGTCTTCCTAGACTTTCCTATTTCCTCTCAGCAAAATAGCAAAAAGCAAATTCTCAGGAACTTCCTCTTCTTTCCATCGTATGTAACATGCAGTGCCTCCACTATATTATCAACAGGAGAGTGTGATTTTTACAACCGAGCAGGTTTGTAATTAACACATAGAGAATCATTTCACACTCTGCCATCTGTTCAGTACACCAACGGCTGAGTATCGGAGGAACAGTTTGCTAAAACGCAGCTCTCATGAAAGAAAAAAAACGTCCAGCTCCATTTGCATTTGGAATGTGTAGACGGTGTAACATGAGAATACACACTGCATAGTAACATATCCAGAAACCTGAGGAAAAAAAAAAACTTGATATGATGGTGTTATCCAGCCTTGATACTACACTATTTGCATGCCAAGATAAATGGGGTGCAAATTATCGACTTTTTGAGAATGCACTGATCATATGAAACTGAATTTTCCATTAGTTTTTTTTTTTATAACAGCATTTAAAAATTACAGCTTCCCTTTACAGTGTGATTGTTTCATTGCAAACACAAATAGTCTAAATTACATTAAGTGTTTTGGAAGTTTTTAAAAGATTTTCTGTGCAAAAGTCAAAGATCACCCTTTATTTATTTAATTTCTGGTTAAAATGGTCATTAGGTAAGTATAATGTCATTCACTTGCAAACATAAAAGGCATAAGTAAAAGGGAAGTTAAAGGAGAGAAAGAGAAAGGAAAAAATAAATAATGAAACATAAAGGGTGGGTTATGTCTTTAGATTGGAACATAAAAGTTCAATAATGTGCCACCTTTATTTTCGAGTGGACATGTTAACATTCACATTACCAAAAAACATTACCAAAAAAGTGTGGTAAAGGACTACAGTGTCTACACTCATGAGAGAAAATTTCAGTTTTCAGTTTACAGTTTTCAAACCAGAATGAAAACCAGAATGACAATGAAAATAAGAATCAGCTAATATCTGGATTGTACCATGATCATACGTTTTACTTTTCTATCTCAAAAACTATCAATTTTATATGTTCTTATCATTTAGACTTCATGGCTATGCAGTAACAGTATGGTTAGTGTTCAGGAAAGAAACAGAATGGCTAGTGGGGCTGCAATGGGAAATACTGAGGAAGAGGAGGAAGAGATACTGGGGAGCTATTGTAGGAAAAAAATTTTGCTAAATGAAGAAATTATACTAGACATACTGACAGAATTTCATACTGGACAAACAGGATGATTACAATATGAATAAACCAATAAACCTAAGGTTTCTAAATAGCTGCTGCTGTACAGCTGCATTGTGTAGTAAAACTTGGCCCACCATCGGGTTATTGGCCATTTAATGGGTTAAAAAGATAAAAGGGATTACATCCAACTGTGACATTTAATTGCATGTTAAAAATGTGGTCAAGAGAGTTATCCAGAAAGTTCAGAGAAGAGAGCATTGGCTTGCACAAACAAGGAAAAGAATACAAACCAAGAGGAAAGGCACTGGATGTTCAAAGTTAAATGAACACTGGCTACACAACCTGGATGTGGCAGAAAGAGGGAGCTATCACTGCCTTTCTCCAGCTTCCTGAGGTGGCAGGTGGTCAAAAACCCTGGAGTGACTGCTCACAAAAGACCTGTAGATGGATTTGGTGGCAGCAGGCACTGAGGTTTCAGTTTGCACAGTAAGGTGATTACTAAACGTTGCATGAAAAGCATGAGAAGTCAGCTCCAATCTCCTCAAAACCATCTAAATAAGCTAATAAGGAAGATTTTGGAATTCTGTTCTTGGAGCAATGGAAACTTTTCAGGCCTATGGATCTATGGAGGAAGAATTAATCATACACTGAAAAGAACACCCTGCCTACAGTAAAGCATGGTGGTGAGTTGACATCATGCCTTCTGTGAGGAAGCTGAAGCTTGAGTGTCATTGGACCTTCCAACAGGACAATGATCCCAAGCATACCTCAAAGTCCACCAAGGCTTGGTTTCAGAAGAAGTCCTGAAAGATTCTGGAGTGGCCGTCACAGTTGCCTGACTTGAAGCTCATAGAAAATCTGTAGTGGGATTTGAAGAAGGCGGTTACAGCACAGAAACCCAAGATAAATGTGCTAAGATTCCTCAGGAACGGTGTCTGGCTATGAGTTGAATACGTCTGAGACTGCAGTCATCTTTAAAAGTGGTATTTCTGTCGAATGTGGAGAAAATATTTTTTTTCTGTTAGTTGAGCTATTTCAATTGGTCTTGTCTGATTGGTTTATTGCAAACAGATGAAAGTTTGTACATTTTGCAAATAAACCTAATTTGCAATGAGGATGGAATAATTTCAGTTGCAACTGACTCTTTGAACTTCAGGCTGGAGCTGCTTGTTGCTGTGTGCCAGATGTGTAGTTTTAAAAATTAACAAAATAAAAAATGTATTGTGGTAGTAGCAGAGGAAAATATAAGGATGAAAAGTGGTGAAAATGGTTCTAAGTTGGGGTCTATTCTAATTGAATACATTTATATTGCAAATTGAACTTATCATAACATAATAGAACTGCATAGACTACACAAGATTTAGCAAAATCTACAGATTAGTAAACTGACGGTTTTCGGTTGTCTTAACACAAGTTTTTTAAATTCTACTTGTTTCTGTTGGTTTAAATGACAAATCAGTTTTAAATAAAAAAATACCATTTCCAATTTTGGACCCTACTAAACCCTATGAACCCTATGTTTACTCAGGGAAAAATGGACTATAATGTATTTATCTATTCCAATCCAGCTCAGTCATTCTGCAACTGTCTTTTCACCATCCCGTGTCCTTACCTGACTCCATTTACACATTATACACAGAAAGGTTTTCCAGGTCATGCTGGCAGAAGAACAGACTTTCTTTGTAATGAGAAAAAGGCTATGAAAGAAAAAACACCTTCCTGAAAGAGATAGGAGACCTGGACATCACCATCTCCTTAATGTCATTACACCACTGTAATATAGCATCTGGAGGGGAGGCTGCTTGTCTTTCTGGTCCACAAATCATCCAGATTGATTTTTAAACAAACTTAGCTGTATCTGAACAGGTTCGCAAGGGATTCAGCTTTAAAAGAGGTGTCTTCTTCTCCTCTGCAGAACACACAGGACAAAAGGTTGGCTCTTTCTTCATGACAGAAAGGTGGTTTTCTCACCACCATCAAAGGGGTTGCCTCGGCATGTGTGAAGGAGTTTCTCTTTCAATTATTCAGCAAGAGCTTAACAAGGTCTCAGGGAGGAAAAAAAGAAAGAAAAAAAGCTTGCATTGCCCTCAAAGCAACCACGAATGAATACTCTAGCTGAAAAAAGCAAGACACCTCTAGCTTTCAAGGTCCGAACATGGAGAGGAGAATGCACATTTTTGGGCACGAAAAAAGGGGTAAACGGTTTGAACTCTCTGGGATGGGTCCGTTCCGTCAGGGACTGGAATAATTTATATTCTTGTCAGGTTGCTAGCACTCACACGCCGCCATGAAGCTTCCTTGGAGACAGAACGAAAAGGTTTCGGTGCAAACGGGAGAATTTAATGGGATTCCACGGTTTTTCTTCCTCAGGACCTTCTCTTATCCAGTCTCTCTCTTTTGTTGCCTTTTTTATCAAGAAGAAAATGGAACAAAAATTCTAATGAGCGCTGCATGCTCTTATCCCTGAATTATGGCTTGTGTTTGGAGATAATTTGGCTTGGATTTAATTGGCTCGAAGGGAAAGCATGAAACTAAAAAAAAAAAAAAAAATGATGAGCCCAGTAATTAGGTATACACTGATGTATATCATAAGTATTTAAATGGAACAAATGGGAACAACTGTTGGAAATGTCAGAGAATGGCACACACACACTATTTAAAAATAAAGGCTCCTTAATAGTTATATGGTTCAAGGGACAATAACGTTTAAAACCTAATGTGTTACATAACGTAAAGGTCCTTAAAACTTAATTTATATCTTTAAAATCCATCTATTGAAAGGTTCTTTAACGAGCCAAAGAAGGCTCGTTAATTATTAAAGGTTTATTAAATCCTAAATTGTTGTTGTACTTTCTTTGTGTTTTTAAATGGATGATGTTTGCATGATTTTAGATATCTCTATTCTGATTGGTTATCCTGTATTTTGCAGAAACACTTCTTATGACTTCAGCAGTGGATAACCTCCTAAGATGCTTTGAGGACCCTTAATGAAAAGGTCTGCAGTAGAAAAAGGTTCTTTAAGAGGTTCTTCACAGTTTTAAATAAAATAACCCCTAAAAGGTCCTCAAGGTACTTATACTTTTAATAGTGATAGGCTAAACAGACAGATATTACTGCATAGGTTGTTCCCAAAACAAATCCATACCTAGGTAATTTCCATATACCAAATGTTATTGTTATTTCTAATTATGAAAATGTTTGAAATGATACAAACAGGATGCAAACTGTGTGATTTTGTTTATTTTAATTCTTTTTATCTGTATGCAAATTATTAGTTTTTTAAAGCTACTCCATGCCAGGCTTACTTGCTTGTTAAACTCTACATGCTCGTGTGCATCTTCGACCGCATCTGAGTAGTCCGAATGACAGTGCTTTGATTAATCGCCGCCATTTGGCCAGATCTGTAGCTCATGGCCTCAGTAAATATACTGACAAAGCCAAATAGCTTTTGGATCCGTATGGCTACCAGATCATGCAAAATCTAGGAAAAGATGCATTTATACTCTAGCCATCAGTGGTTCTCTTCATTGGCCTGACATAAAAACTGCCTTACTTCTCCAAAGTATAGAAAATAATTTCTTTACAAATTGTAACCACTCTGTACAATTATGGTGAGTAGAAAAGCATCTGAGTGCACAACACAGCCTTAAGTTACAGATCTGGCCAAATCACTGCAAATCATCAAAGCACTGTCAAAGCAATGTTAATCAGAGCCCTGAGGTGGATGAGTTACAACAGCAGAAGACCACGCTGGGGAAAAGCTGAGGCTGCAGTGGGCCCAGGCTTACTAGAACTGGACAGCTGAAGACTGGTAAAGCATCGCCTGGTCTGATGAAACTTAATTTCGTCTAAGGCACACAGATAATGAGGTCAGAATGCGGTGCCGACAGCATTCCTTGTATCCAATCTGTCTTGTGCCAACAGTCCAGGCTGGTGGAGGTGGTGTAATGGTGTGGAGAGTGTTTTCTTGGCACACTTCACTTTGGGCCTGTTATTACATATCAGTCATATCTTGAATGCCACAACGTATTTAAGGACTGTTGCTGACCATGTGCTTCCTTTCATCGGTTTACCAATCTTCTAACGGCTACTTGCAGCATGAGAGTACACCATGTCACAAAGCAAGACCCATCTCAAAATGACAAGTTCAGTTCAGTTCCAATCTCCAGACCTGAATCCAGCAGCACAATTCAAGATAGTGATTGCAAATGTTTTCCAGCAACAAGTTAACAAGTTAAATGCAAACTTTGGGGTTAGGCCACGCCCACTTCTAGGTCAAATTCATATGCAGATACAGATAGTTTGAGTGCTAAACAGTTACAGATAGCACAAAGAAAAGCATGTACGAAGAACTCACAGCATCATAAAGAGTTTTAACCACAGACTATTCAAAAGCCGTTCGTTTATCTATATCGTTTATCTACCAATGCCATCCGTTCCTCCACTACTGATTTATATGAAATATGATCACATCTCCATCTGCATCCATGTGGAGCAATGATGAATCTATATAGATTAGGCAATTAATCCTTTTAGAATGAATTCCCCTGATATGTACTAGTATATGGCACAAATCCCATATACATATAAAACACCATATCCACCAATATATGCACTTACATCAGCATCTGCCCAGTAATCTTTCCGGAGCTCTATAGGACATACGGACATAAGGATGATGTAGGCTTGTCTCCTGTTTTCCTGCACAGAACTGTGGACAGCCAGTAGCCTCATTTGTAGATGGAAAAGGGAGATTGGTTACAAATGCACTGATGTCAAAGAACGGTCAAAAGAGGCACCATTCACTTCCATTCACCCTCAGATAACATCTGTTCAGATACACACAGATGTCTCCCTGAGTGAGCGTGTGGGCGTGTGCCGACGTGTGTGCGTGCTAGATTGCATGTCTGCCACTTTAGCTGCCTGCGTCCTCGGCTTACTGCGATCAGCTTTGGCCAAAGCAAGTGGAGTTTGTTGACTGGAAACCATCTTCATCTGCATGTAAGATGTAAGTTTCCATAAGGGCGGTAAGAAAGACACCTTTACATGTAGCACATCCCAGCAGCATTTAAGCAGACAATCGGGTGGCAGGTGATGTTCACATCAGCCAGCAGAATGAAGAAGAAATATGATCTCAGTAATTGGATGAGCTACAACAGCAGAAGACCACGTTGGAGTTAATTTCTGTCTGCTAAGAACAGAAAGCTGAGGCTGCAGTGGGCACAGGCTCATCAGAACTGGACAGCTGAAGACTGGTAAAGAATAGCCTGGTCTTATGTCTCAAATCTCAATTTTGTGTCTCAATACTGTATTTTTTTTAATACAGCAAAAATGCTGTATGTGCCACCTTGTGTTCCTTCTGATGTTGGTGTTGGTTTGTTCATATTTGCACCTTGTATACAGCTTAACCCTTGTCTAAGCAGCCAATCGACTGGTAGGTGATGATCTCAATAATTGGATGACCTACAACAGCAGACCAAATTAGGTCCTTTCCTGTCAGCTAAGAACAGAAAGCTGAGGCTGCAGTGAGCACAGGCTCGCCAGAACTGAACAGCTGAAGACTGGTAAAGCATAGCCTGGTCTGATGAATCTCAGTTTCGCCTGTGGCACACAGATGATGAGGTCAAAATGTGGTGCCAACAGCATGAATCCTTGTACCCAATCATTCATACTGGAAATCTATTGCCAAGTAGTGTGACTGCAATGGTTAAATAGATATTATTTGTGTTCCTGAGTGTGTCATAGTGTTCCTGGTGGTGTACATCTTTCATGGAAGTATGAACAAAGGTGATGCTTCACTTTTCCTAATGTTGGGATCACTCCAGGAAAAGTCATTAAATTTGATACCCCATAATGATGTGGGTATATTTAGGTTTGAAGATCAGTAAGATGATCAGTTGAGTTGAATGTTTGCATTTTTAGTTTGTATGTGCTCTAAGTCTATATTATACAGATTGGTTCTCGAACTGAGCTTCTTCAGTGTTTGCTGCTCCAACCTCTAACATCATATCACAACAATAGAGTCTGGCTGTAGACCTCATCTGTGAGGCCCTCAGTTTACTCAGTTAAACACTACTACAAATAATATTAAATCAGTGTGTTCATAAAAATATATTCAAAGCTCTCCTCATGAGAGTCTAGTTTTATATATAAATTATTTTCTTAAAACCAAGAAATTCTTGTTACTTTGATCAGAGATGTTTTTACAGCAAAACTGATCAAATTGCTGAGATAAATGCTTTTAAATAAAGTGTCTAGGTGCATAAACCCATTGACTTTACTACTGTACTATTTAGTCTGTGAATAGCGTATTATTTTATTAGTAATGTGTCTAATGGCTTTTTGTGCTTTGGATTGTTATAATTTTATTAGATTAATAAGTAATTAGAATATTAACAAAATATTTTTTGTAAAAAAACACTGTAAGCCCTGCCCACTTCCCACCTACTTTCCTCTGGTAGGCTGCAACCAGATGCCAGGAGTTGATTCTTGATAATGTTTTTTTTTTATGGAAACTGATCATGGACAAACTCTCTGAAGAGCCTGGGGAAGGGGGGCGTATCTATGTTGGAATTTTTTTACAATTTACAGCAAACTTTTGAGCCTTTGATGTGACACAAGTAACCATTTTTCAAGTTTTCCTGCTCGGAGCACTGTTCCGCACTGAACAAGCAGAAAAAGTCTGCTGGAAATGTTGAATATTCAACGAACACCACATTTGTGCTGGTCAGCAAAAGAGATTATGATTTGAATTTGATGAATCTGAAGTTCTCATTTGTCAGCTGTCAATTTCCAGTGCATAGTCTTGCTTTGAAATTGTGAATAAAGCAGTAAAACAATAGTAGTATATTAATGTCTAAGGGATACAGACTGGCCTGCATTACTTTGACCAAAAGCTTTCAGCATTTGTTGGATCTTATTAACACCTTGATTCTTTGTTGGAACACCCACAGTCAACATCAAAGAATGGCTGGGATTGGACAGGGTGCTCACAGCACACCTTACACTACACTCTTAAAAGCTAAAGGCGCTAAAAAGGGTTCCTAGAGAAAAGTCATAGAAGACCCATTTTTGTACAAGAGACATGTGTGTGAAGAACCTTTTAAAGGTTTTACAAAGTCAATGTAAATGTTCTGTACCCATGTGAAGGTTCTTCGCACTTACTCACTCCTTTAGAAAAATGTTCTTTATGGAACCAAAAGTGGCTCTTATTTGGCATCATTTAAAGAACCCTTTGTAGCACATTTATTGTCAGGAGTTTTTATATCAGGATTGTTTGGAGCGTTCTTTAGTAGAATATTTGCAACCCTGTTGGCTCTGCTCATGCTAATATTTTCATAACAATTAAACAATATATTGTGCAGCCATGCAGTGCATTTTTAAAAGGGTTCTTTACCAGGAGGGCAATATCCGATCCCTTTGTAAAATATAACTGGACTGGGGACTGTGCTGCCGAGAGTATATGAGTATCTTTAACACAGTTGGGTTAAATCTGTCATTAAATTGCATTGCATAATAATTGCATAATATATGAATATTTTATAGGATTATACTATACACCTTTCATTGTGGAATTATCATAAATGTTTAATTTTTCTGTAACAATGAAACTTTGTATTTCTGAAATGGAAAACTTTTATAGGAGAGAATGTACCTTTATGCCTCAAGGTTTATTTTAGAAGTTTTTGAATCATTTGTGTTTATCCAATTGGCATGAATCTCAAAATCAAAATTTCAAGGACAGATCAGCTTTATAAATTGTTTAAAATAATTTAAAACATAAAAAGAAGTTGTGAAATTAATGTGAGAAGCATCTAAAGTACAACAAAAACTGAGCCATAGAAACTTAAGCTTAAGAAAATGAGCCAAAAGGCAAAGAGGCTGCCTCACATACCGACGTGTACAGATGCCCCTCTCCATTCATGGCGATGTATAACCCTGTCTTCACTGACTGGATGGCGACGACTCGAAGGCCCACTGGGATGAGGTTGAACAATGCTGTGGAGAAAAGCAGCATTAGCGTAAGATCTGAAGATATGCTCTTTAAAGTTCCATTTTTTTATTTCATTCACAATAGTTTAACAGTTAAATTAACTTAGTTTACTATAGTAAAACACATACATTGCATTTACTGTAAAGTCCACACATTTGTCACACTAGTGCACAAGAAAGGACTTGTGCGACCAACCAGTTGCTACTATTGGTTTTAATTTCAGTTACTTTTAGCAACATTAGCATTTTGGACAGAATAGTTACATTAAAAACAATAAAATATGTTGTAAACATAATGAAGTATTACATATATCAATTGCTACAGGTTATTATTCATAATCTTTTAGCTAGTGTAATTGTGTCTTGTTACAATGTGCCATATAACACAAAACATTTCTGTTGGAATTATACATCATTTTAATAATTCTGGACATTCTTTTGTTTTTTGCCAAATAAGTGAAGCCTGTGTAAACATTACAACATATCCCTCTGGCAGGGTTAACTGTGATAGATTATACCAGTTGCTAGAAGGTTTGGCAAACTGATACAAGCACAATTAATTCAGTCTTCCAGATCTTATCTTAACCTCCACAGTTCCTCTGAACTGCCATTTCTTATTAACAAAGCTTATAGCCTTCCTCTGACTTGTGGCCATTCATTACTTTCGTTTTCCAATTTTTAGACAGTGGCTTAGGGGAGCCTACAAGGTCTGAAAAGTCAGAGAATTTATATTGCTTGGAAATTTGATTCTGCAGACAGTTCCTAATTACAATTGGTGACTGGGCTCAGGCCAAGGACCTTTTCAAAGAAATCTGAGCCTTTGTAACTCTTATGCTGGCCTCAGACCAAACGACCTTTCAAGCGATTTCACAGTTGAAGAACAATTTCTAATAATAAATAACATGAAATAAACTTTATGTGAGTCTCGCTAGAGTTGCAGTGTGCTCCTGTCAGGATAATTGTCATAACTGTCTTTTTCTCATTCTGATGTCCCGATAAAAATAAAAATATAAAAATAAAAATAAATAATGTTTAATATTATGTTTTTAGTCTTGTGACGTGGACTTTGTGAATCACTAATAGGTGAGCTCTCTCCAGCAGCAATCAGGAAGCACCTTGCTGTCCCTGTTCATTTAACCAGGGTTGTGTCCACATTCTGCTGCATCATTTTTTTCAGCATTTATTATGTATTTTTTTATTAAAAAGGGCAGCTGTGGCCAAAGTCTGCTTCAGCTTTGTTGTCTGGTAAATTTCCACCAGGGGCATGATGGGAAATAATCTAAAAAAGAATCTAGTTGCAGTCTTGCAACTACTGATGCTTTAGGATTCTCAGTCTTTGCACAATCATCAAGTTATTGACAAATTGTCTTTAGTGTGAGAGTAAGAAACCTCTAGTCTATACGTCTTTTCAGATTCTTCTACAGTATGGTTAGCATTAGGGTGCCCAAAATTTGTACAAGGCACACTGATGATTTAGTTCGATTCAGTTATTTATTTTATGAAAGACTTTTAAGATAAAAAAAAGTGTCATTTAATCAAAGTTGCCCAAAAGTCTATGTAAATTATCAGCTGATCCAGTTATTGAAAAAAAAACCCACTGTTATTGTGTTCATTTAACACACAAAAATACAGCTGACACACTGCTGACTGTTAAATGAACTCACAGGAATTAGTGCTGTCATCTTTGGTCCCGTCCAAACATCCATCTGGGCTCATCTGCAAGTAGTATCCCTGCCTGCAATATAACCTGGTCACAATGCCCTTGAGCTGGGGATCTGAGAGAGAGACAGAAAGAGAGAGACAGACAGAGAGAGAGAGAAGATAAATGCCTGTTCCCAAATATCCTACAACCCCTTTCAGGCGTCAGAAGATGTAGAGTCATGTCACAGTGTAGGTCTCTTATGGGTATTCCTTTTAACAGGTATCATATATCATGTGTTGCAGTATTTATTATCAATTTATCTAAACTGCACTTCAATAAGTGGGAGGTGATATTGCCCTCAAGGAAAACCTTGCGGTCGAGACAGGAACAACTGGCACCACTGCAGTACACTTTGATATTTCATCTTGTTCGGAGATGACAGGAGCCTCAGGTAACACGAAAGGACGGTGAAAGTACCATGCAGGTCGGGCCAAAGGTGGTGGACAGGGTGATGGCTCCTTTGCTAACCTCACCTGTAATCATGCAGTTAATATGTCATAAGGAAAAGAGCAAGTCTCTACGGATTTATACAGTAGGTGGTCAACCTCTGTCCTTTTGTTGAAGCAGGAGTGGGTGGTGTGTGTGTGTGTGTGTGTGTATGTGTGTGTGTGTGTGTGTGTGTGCACCCTCCTACACTCCTACAGCCTGGTCACACTGACTCAACATTCTTAACATAGACAACACTAAATGTTTGGTTGGTTACCACAGAGTATTCTTCCAATTTACTATGTTCTAGAATGTTCCCCACATGCACTCTTATCTAGGACATTGTCACATTCCAACTGTCCTATAATGTTCTCCTCATCCCCACTGTCTTAGAATGTTCCCCATGTGAAATCTTATCTAGGACATTGTCCCATTCCCACTGTCCTATAATGTTCTCCTCATCCCCACTGTCTTAGAATGTTCCCCACATGCACTCTTATCTAGGACATTGTCCCATTCCCACTGTCCTATAATGTTCTCCGCATTCCCACTGTCCTAGAATGTTCTCCCCATTCAAACTGTCCTATAATGTTCTCCCTATTCCCACTGTCCAAGAATGTTCTCTCCATTCCCACTGTCCAAGAATGTTCTCCCAATTCCCACTGTCCTACAATGTTCTCTGCATTCCCACTGTCCTACAATGTTCCCCACATGCATGCCTATCTAGGACATTGTCCCATTCCCACTGTCCTAGAATGTTCTCTGCATTCCCGCTGTCCTAGAATGTTTCCCCCATTCACTCTTATATAGGACATTGTTCCCTGTTATATACTATTCTACTCCATTCATTGCTGTTACCAACTCTGTCCTATAAATGTCTCCCCATTTCCACTGTCCTAGAATGTTCTTCCCATTCCCACTGTCCTAGAACGTTCTTCCCATTCACACTGTCCTAGAATGTTCTTCCCATTCACACTGTCCTAGAATGTTCTCTGCATTCCCGCTGTCCTAGAATGTTTCCCCCATTCACTCTTATATAGGACATTGTTCCCTGTTATATACTATTCTACTCCATTCATTGCTGTTACCAACTCTGTCCTATAAATGTCTCCCCATTTCCACTGTCCTAGAATGTTCTTCCCATTCCCACTGTCCTAGAACGTTCTTCCCATTCCCACTGTCCTAGAACGTTCTTCCCATTCACACTGTCCTAGAATGTTCAGTATCTAGAACATGCTCTCCATGCACTCAGACCCCACTTACACCTGGTCATTCTCATGCATCTTGAGTAGCAGGATTATATCTGGATAAGGCCAAGCCACATTTGCACTGGTCTAGAGTACTCACCCCTTCTAGTATAGTTTCCTCTATTCACACTATCCTATTATGTTCTCTCTACACACCAAATACACACTAAATCTGACTACCGAGTGTAAATGCATGTGGCTAAAAATGATTTTAGAATACAACCCATATACTAATCACATGAAGTGATCAGGGGTAAACTGGCTCTCAATTTTTAGGACATTTGAAAATCTGATCTGAATTCACAGAAGTCAATGAGAACTGCTGTATCGTTATACCAAACAGCGTCACACACTTCATTCCACAAAATGTGGAAATAACTACACATTGCCATGTAAACTGTGATATAGTTGTTGGTAGTTATTGTGATATTTTTGTATGTCAACTGTTTTGAACCAGGGTGTCCTCAACATCTATAATATCAAATAATAGTAATAAGATTATTTTTCTAGATGTAGTCTAAGCTCAGGGTGATGTACTTAAGAAATCAGAACTAATAAAGAGACTGACCTCTTTCCATTCCAACTAAAAGGGACCCCAATAGAAAGGAAATGAAAAAGCTCCTTCTCCTCGGCAATAATATCCAGTTGCTCAACAACAAAAGAACCTTGGCAGGCCAGAGTGCACTCCACAGTGCCTTTTCATCTCGGGATTGCTTAAAAATGTCAGCTGTCTCCAGCCCCTGTCATTCACTGTGATACATCGTGTTTCAGATGACTGAGGAGTCCTCCACCACTCCAGTTCCAGACAGTCTGAAACTGTCTGGTGTGACCACCTTGAGACAGTAGGCAATTTTTAAGGCTTTAATAAAAGAGAAAGGAATGGTACCATTACACAGTAATGAAAATCAAGGCAGTGTATGTGCATTGGGAATGAGAACAAACACAAACACAGGCTATAGCCCTATGTCTAAAAGTTGTCAGTCGTCAGCAAACGTTTGGACCTCCCTGTTGAAATGACATGCTTTTATTGTTGTTTTCTGAAATTAACATATTGGGAAATATGGGAAATACATTAACCCCTTAAACAACCTATGGCCTGCCGGCTAGCTGTAAGTGTTATTACAAACTTCTATCACCAAAGAATAGCCCCACCAGTTTGTACTGAACTCCCTGTAGTTACTAAATAATATATCTTAGTGTGTAATAAGCCTTTCTGCATCAAGAGGTTAAATGAACATTCTACAGTTTATGTTAATTCTCCTAAATACTAAGCAGAGGTATGTTCTCTGTAGATAATTCTACTCAGGAAATCAACAAAACTGCAGAAAACTGTATGGATTATGTTGCACATTTTGCACAATACAGTACTGTCCCAAAGTCAGAAAACACTTTACTTATTTCCATTCCAAATGGCCAGTAGGTACAAGTGATATCAAATACACCGGACCATGATCTGACTGTAGAGAAGGTCGGCTGTACTCCAGTGCACTCAAACCACACAATGCACTAAAGTAAGTAACGTATAATTAATGAAATATCTTGATGTTGATGGAGACAGTAGTGTCATTAGCGAGGTCAGGATGTTGGATGACCACCAACCCCACCCCACCCCACTCCCAACTCCACAACTTATCCCAAAGATTGGATGGAGCACCAACCATCACTTCAGAGAACACAGTTCTTCCAATGCTCTACAGCTCAATGCTGGGGGGCTTTATACCCCTCTGGCCCTTGTCTAGCATTAGGCATGGTGCCAACAGGTTCATGTAAGCAAGCTGTGTGCGTGTGCATTTGCACATCTGTGTCAGCAATGGGTGCAACCTAAAGTAGCTAAATGCATTCATTAAAAGGGGTGTCCACAAACATTTGGATATATAGTGTAGCTTTGGATCAACATCAAACATGTCTAGCATGATTTTGTTCAGGGTATCATTCAAGACTCAGTGTGTAAAACAGGCTATAATGCTAATCATCGTCAGTTTACACGTAAAGAAATAAAGTCATCTGATCTTGTTTTCTTTCATCTTTTCTAATTCATTTTGAAATGTTAGGATGTATTGGGGGACACTGACTAGTCTGAGTGCACCAACTGTATTTTTAATGTGTGTTGCTTAGCTCTGGTTCAATACGGATCTTCTGATTTTCCAGTGCAGGGAATTTAAAAAGCATTTTGAAGACAGTGACGTTCTTCCTATTCCTCAAAGTAAAGCTACTTAAATGTGCATTAACTGCTCTTCCACTACAAATGGAATCAGTGATTTCCTATAAAGCCCCCAAGATCAATTACAGAGAAAATGGTATTAATTATTCCCAATATTGAATAGCTATGCAGAAAGGCAAAGCCCACAGTGCCTAGACTCAAGGAAAGGTTAATGATGCAGACGTTTAAAGAAGAATCAAAGGAAATTATTATAGAAAATACATGGAAGGCATGGATAAAACAGCATGTTATCATTTCAGGCCTCTTACTTTAGACATTTTAAACTCTATAATTGTAATAACTCACAGTAATTGTATATGGATATCCCAATCCCCAGCCATATCTCCAGAATTCCTCAACCTTGTATCTCTATTTTAATATACGTTTATAGAAAAATGGGAAGAACTGGAAGTTTGATAGAAATTATTAACTTCAGTGTAAGGTGATGTAAGTGCAGAAGTAAACAGACCATTAAAGGGTCCAATTCATATTTTTCTTGCAATTTATTGTTCCCTAATGGTTCTGCAAAATTCACTTACAGCCCTTGCATGCTTTTTATGTCTCAAAAATGCCCATAATTAATTTTTACAAGACCATTTTGCAACCTCTCTCTGTCCATTCTTCTCTTTATTTAATGGGCTGCTTTTGTTACAATGCACTCTAAAAACTGCTGTGTCGGTATTTCTAACCAAATGCTGGGTTGAGCCTGTTGGGTCATTATACTGGCTGATTTCCACAGAGCTCAGCCACTGTGTCACAATAACAACCCAGCAAATGGGTCAATTTCCAGCCCTGATTAACGGCACCTGAAGGAACAGTAAGGTTGCTTTAACTTGCTAATGTTAGTTTACTATAAAGTTTTCCTGCAGGGTCACTGTTAGTTGTAGTCTATTTTAAGATATATATACATGCAATATATAACTAAATGTTAAGGCTTTAATTAGAAGAATGTGGTGGAAGGATGGTGGAGTTGCCCTTTCTCTCATCGGTTCATCATGGAAGCCCGTATCCTGATCATGGACAGCAAGTAGGGACGCGCCGATACGATACTAGGATCGGATAGCGAATCCCGATACTAACAAAATGAGCTGGATCAGGTATCGGATCATTAGGTCGATCCATGGGAATGATCCATTTGCTGAACCCGATTCCCGCACCCCCAGTATTCTAGGCTTATTAACTCAAGATCAGAGTAACTTAAGGGTATAATACACAGATCACAGCAAACATCAAGCCAGCCATCGACCTGTCAGCTAAAATCCATACACCTCGTTTTCAGCAGCCTGCTCTGTTTACTCAAAAGCACTACCTCTCTAAACCTAAGTCTCTAGAGACTCATCACTCTGTGGATGGGAGGCTAGCGTCCTCTCTACTGACTTTCACCAAATAGCTTGGAGGCTATTGGAGCACCCTACTCTAGACATGATACACATATCATAACAAACAGCAGGACTATGGTTATCTATTAGTGTGTAATCCAAAAAAACAACACCCATCGTCCCTTCAGCAGCCTGCTCTGTTTACTCAAAAGCAGCACAGGGAGAAGGGCTGAGCGGGGATCTCTCACTTGCACAGGCACACATGCAGGCAGACACGGCTAAACACTGTCCCAGAAGAGTCCAAAATCCACAGATTACATGTTTTTTTTGTTTTGTTTTTTTTTTACTAAATATCAGTAAATTCCAGATTTTTTTTAAGCCACAGCTTTGCTGTTTCTGCCGTTTTTCAAAAAAAGAGAGAGACGTCACTGTCACAGCTGGTCTTTCATATAAGGAGAACCTAGAGGGGAGCTGGAGTTGCTAGTTCCTTTTTGGTCTTACAGACATCGAATTTCAGAATAAAAGTCCTAAACCCAGAAAACACAACAAATAAATAGCAACTTGGTTCATTTATATCTGTGTTAATTTTTTTAGCATTTGTTTTGCTAAATTAGTAAAGTGATGCCTTAAGTTTTTTCCACATGTTGTGGTATATGGACTGAGGAGTGAACTGAAGCTTTAATCTAAAATTCTAACCAAATCCAAAGCAATCGAATAAACTACTATTTAAAAAGATTGGATTGATATTGATATAGGCTCTTTAAAATATGTCACATTGTTTATATCAGTAAGTCACAGCAAGTTGGAGTCGTGCAGCCTGTGTGACAAAGCACTGGAGGGAGCTTTCGTGTACCAGCTCTAGAAAGGTCTGTTCTACCTCGCCTCAAGCCTCGCCTTCTTAATTTGTCTTCCGTCACAGTAGCTCCATTACACTTACCAAAACACACACACACACAGCTACTCAAACATACTTTACATTCCCCTACACTCTGTATGAACCCTAATATTGCACAGTGAGGATATATTCATCTACAAAATGACTTAAAAAATAATAATAAAGCAACATTATGTAGCATTTTGACCTTAAAATAATAGCTTCAAAATCATTATGATGCTCCACTGAGCTGTAATGGCGAGAACAGCATCTGTATCGTTGCTATAGACAATAGAGTCATTGAGTCATATTCATGTAAAATCCTGTAATATCACTCTACTGCCTAGTCCACATTTTGGTGACTGTTTTATATCTGTCAGCTTGTCTAGAAATGCGTGTGAAAAGCATGTGCTTGGGATGGCTAATTCCACTTTCCAACTGTAGGGGGTGCCTGTGTGACAAAGCACTGGAGGGAGCTTTCGTGTACCAGCTCTAGAAAGGTCTGTTCTACCTCGCCTCAAGCCTCGCCTTCTTAATTTGTCTTCCGTCACAGTAGCTCCATTACACACGTGTGTATAGAAGTGTTTCTGTTATGGTATCGCTTAAGATCCTGAAATTACCTATTTTCTAGGGTAATATCATATTCAACATGCACCATGTGATGATACAGACATAATACTGCATGCTATTCTTTCCGCAGCATTGAAAGGTTTTGATTAATAATGAATTTATTTTTTTTAATACAATAAAGGTCTGAGGCTAGGTTCAGAATTTGAAGGTTGAGAAGAACAGGAGAAGATGAAACCCACAGATATTAGCCCTACATGAAACTCAGCTATTCTGGATGTTTGATACAATTAAGATGAGACATGTATTTCCCCAGGAATTAGTTTGGGTTTACTACACAATTATAGTGGCTACAGTTCAGCAACAGAATGCATTTATATCCAAAGCTATAGGATGATCTTCACCTTCTTACCATCCCCAGTAAGCTGATTTTCTCTCTGGATTACATGGTTGAGGGAATCCCTCTTTTCAAAGGAGGAGTTCCCCTGACTTTGACACAAACACACACACACACATACACAAACACTCACAAAGTCGAGTTGCCGATGACCCAGTTTCAGACTGTACAGGAGCAACCCACCTTCCCCACCCTCCGCTGGTGTGTCACAGAACTACTTCTGCTTTTGCTTCCCTTCACTACAGAGATATTGTAATGCCTCGCACATGCTGAGATATGCCCTTCACAATTCAGTACCAGATAGGAACTAAAAGATACCGCTCTGCCATCCATTGAATTATAATGAACTCATTTCTGGCCACACATTATTATTATTCAGTGCAGTTGCACTGGGTAGAATACACTTGTAAGAAAGAAAGGTGCCTGAAATGGTTCCTGGGAGATGCCACAGAAGAACTAGTTTTAGTGGATGGTTCTTTGCAAAGATATCTAGTGCAAATGTGATGTTTTTTTTTACATTTAATGAACCTTCCACTTTAAAGGGCAATTTAACCACTTAACCAATTTTCAAGGTTTCTGTGTGAGCCTGAACTGTAAAAGGCTCCATTTTAGAGAAGAATGCCAAGTCAGAATTGTGCACAGTGTTGGTGAAAGGGTCCAGACACCCCAAGCATTTAATGGCGCTAAAACCTGCCTCACAGATTATAATATATAGTCTTGTGTCTTGTAATGGTTATATGTTTGTATTTGTGTAGTAGACATCCCAGCTCTTGCTTCTGATCTGAAACAGGAAGTTTCTGTACAATGAGGCTTTTCTAAATAGCTTAAACCAGTCTTTGCAACTCAATGACCTAATTATGCAGAAATTTAGAAACAGCTGAGAAGCCTTTATTTTTATGAGTTTGTAATTTTTGATGTGTGTAATGAAAGTGTTGTAAGATGCAAGTGATTCTAATGATCCACTGCTTACTATGGAGAACATAAATAAAGCATTTAATGGTCCATTAAGTCCCATTACAGCAAATCATAATGAATGATGATATAGCAGAGATATAAACGATATATGGACGATGGATTTTCATTTTCCCTTCATGCATGTGTGCTTGTTTCCAGAATTCAGGGGATTCCTAAACCATCCCAGTGTCAGACATTGGCTCTGTTGCCATGGAGAGATTCCCGAACCCTCCATGCAGCACCCCAACCTCCCCACCACCACCACTTCTCCCCAGCTACCCCCCCTCCCCACCCATCTGTTACTATGGATACGTTCTTCCTAGGATTTCCCTCGCCCGGACTGTTACCAAGGAGACCGTATCAGGGATTCCCATTTCCTGTCCTCTATAATGGAGACTTTTTTCCCTTCATCTACAAAAGGTCCTGTCTGTTTCTATGGAGATGTTTTTTTTTAGTTCTCTGGAGGAATCTCTTTGTCTCTGCAGTTCTTTCTCATCCACCTGAGTCTGTGTGATTCACTCTGTCGTTTAGGACAACAGAGACCATTTGCTCTAGAGAGCTGTCTCATGGCATGCAAAGGCTGATAATGAAAAGCAAAACAGCCAAAGGCACATTAAATCTATGCCTGACGGGACAGTGTACTGCTACTGGAATTAGGAGACACTTTGGGTTTTATTCAAGAGCAATGCTTTGTCTTTGGTGAGCAACACTCTAAAAAATAACGCTTCCTGAATGGTTCTGGGCTTGCATCTGCAGAAAAAAACACTTTACATTATGTGGTGGTTCTTTGCACTCTAAAAAGGTTCTTCACACTTACACATCAAAAGGCTTCTTAAAGGAACATCACTACAATGGATCTTTGAATGTAGCAACCCCAAGCTAACCAAAGAGGAATTATCAGCATTTGCAATGTTAAAAAATACAATATTTGCCATTACAGTTCATTTTAATTCCTAATTAACTTCATTTTTCAACCCATGCTGTAGAGCAATCCCCTGGGTCACCTGACTGCCCACATTTTTGCTCTCTCTGCCTACACTTTTAGAAAAAAAGAAAACAATTCTAATGTATTTAATCAATTCTTGACTTTTCTTTTGACAATTCTTGACAGCGCTAAATTATTAAAATGTACAACTGTGTGCAAATGAAGACCATTCCGCTGGGAAGGTGAATGCAGACTACCTTTAAAACTCATTTAAGGTACACAGTTCAGGACTATATTGTACCTTTTGAGGGTGTAATTTTACATTGCTCGTAGCTTGGAGGAGAAAAAAGTATCTTTATTTCTGGGTTGGGAGTTGGAATCAAGCAGAACTGTGGACTATCTTGAAAACTGAAAGAAATGAAGAGGACCGGGCCAGAGAAAATAAAATCCTGAATATGTCTAACGGAGATATCTTAAATGAAGCAGCTATTTTTAAATTGTGAATTTGAGTACTACACCACTGTCGACCTGAACGGTGTTAATCGTAGTTAATGCAATTTACTACAATTTATTCACTTACAATTATTGTGTGTCCTATTTCCTGTTTGTTCAGGGTGTTATTTAATGATTTAAATGATTTTCACAAACTATTTTAGTACACTGAATTCAGCAGAGTTTACAGTGCAGAAGCATTACGTATATTTTGGTTCTTTAATTCTTAAAAAGGTTCTATATATAAACACATTTCAATTTCCAATAAAAGTGTACATCCTTCGATGCTCATTCTCTTCAGGGAACCAAGTGGTATTTTTACGGCATCACTCCAAACAACCCTTTCTGACCGCCTTTATGTTTAAAATTGTACTTAATTAACCATGCATATTAATGAATGATAAACTTACTCTGATCCTCCTTAAACTACACTCTCATGTATAGCCCCACTTTTGACTCATTAACTCCTCTGGCGTTTGCCTAAGTGAGACAGAGGGGGCGAACTAGCAAAAGCTCCAGAATCCAAAAGCTGTCTGCCCTTCAGACGACCGCCAGTGCTGCCAGAGGAAATGGCAAGATTTCAAACAGAAGTGCACTGTCAAACAGCATACGCGGAAAATGGCTACATTTTAAATAGAACTCCCACTGCTCTCGCTCTCTCTCTTTCTCTCTCTGTCTGTGTGTGGACGGAGTGGGGGGGTGGGGATTGCTTGTGGTGATAAGAGACTGGATTAAAATCCTCATGGCTGAACAGAGACAGACAGACGTGGGATCAGAGACGTAATCAGTGAAAAATTCATTCACTGACTGACAAAGTATAGCTTTAATATTCACACCAATTTATTTATCTTCAATATTATAAAGAAACCCACACATTCATGTTGAACTGCATTATGTATTTATAGTCACTATAAGATACCAAAGTTTACTATGAAAAACATGAGTCACAGTTGAACATGAATGTGACTTGACCTGACATTTTTGAAGAAATCAGAAAAAAATAATCGAATATAATGTAGCAATACAATATGATGTAATGCAATATATAAATGTGTGATATGCATTTAGAAAAGTTTGGAAATGGACATACATGACCTACTACTCTGGAAAACACCCAGCCCTGAATATCCGCATGTTTTAGCATCTGTTGCATGCAGACATAAACACTGAAAGTACCTTGACCTTCAGGAGACAAACATGTCCTTGATAAACAGCAAGACTGTTGCAAAACTGTTGCATATATTTAAAGAGTCCAGTCATTTAAAGCTATTAAATTTACATCATTAAGAAGGTTAATATTAAATCAGCCATTTGAAATCATGTTAATTAAATTTAGCAGATGGAGGCAAGTTGATTTCTAAGCCTATTTTAAAAATGTTTGAAGAATGTCTTTAATCTTTGGAAACATTCCATTATGATGTAATTAACACAGGTAATTACATTTAAATTACATTTTCAAATGCATATAATTAATTTCTAGAATTGCTAGCAATTCATTTATTAAAATGCTTTGCCAATTGAAATCATATTAGGCTGAGGTCTGAGTTAAACACACAATATTTATATAAAAAATATTTTTATTGGCAACATTTGTAGTGTGGACAAAACACTAGTGAATGGATAAACACCTAAATAACATTATATCATGTATGTATGTATGTATGTATGTATGTATGTTTGTATGTATGTATGCAAATGCGTTCACTTAACCATTTCCACACCTCTCCTTAACCTTTCCACAAGTACGGTTCCACTCGTAGAATCCAATCATTCCGCTTTGAAAGTGATGCAACACTCAGCTTTCTTTCTCCTGATTCATCAAACCTATGTGCTAATTAGTCTCTCCACAACATATAGCGCATCCCTAAAATTTTCATTACACTGTGCATAAGTTAAAGAAAAGGAACTCACACTGGCCAGATCATTACACATAGCCATGGCTAAGGAAGCCTAGCATTAATTGTATTTGTCAACCAATACATAGTTTAGCCAAGCATTTGGCTACACAGTAAAAATAGTAATACAACAATGATAGCAAGCTGTTTAACTGGTTTAATTCAACAACTCATAAATAATATAAAATAAGATAAATTGACAAACACAACATTTCATTTCTTTTCACCTTGTGCCCTGTTCAACATTTTACAATGTCATTTAGGTCAAGCTAAAATGTATACTTCATGTGCTAAACCTGATTAAAATTGGCTTTATTTAAGGTAAATAAATGTCTTCAATAATAATAATAATAATAATAATAATGCAGAAAAAAATAAATACACCTGTCCAGCATCTCACAACCCCTTCAAATCTGCCTCTCCTTTTTTTCCTTTTTTACACTGTTAACATTTCTATTTTTTGCTTAAAGATGCATTTTTAACATGTTTTGTAGCGTCGTCACTGACAGACTGAGATGAAGGAAAGGGTGGGATGAAGAGCAGACACTGAGACACAAAGCGAGAGATGATGAGGAGAGACCAAAGTGCCTGGAGCAATCAAAGGGAGCCGTGCCGGAGCTCACAAAACAGAAACGAAGCGACGTACAAATGAGATGCTCACACCTCAAAGCTCGCTCTCCTTCCAACACGGAAAAGCCTTCCCTCCCACCGACTTCAACTAACAATGTGTTGCTGATGACATTTAATGTATTGTTCATCCTGAGCCTCAGCTCCAATTGCAATCAGTGACTGATTATGATATCTCAGCTTAAAATGAATATTCATCTTACATGAATATTCAGCATGGATGAAAATACGTCTCTGTGCGGGGTGTCGGAGCAGTTCGAAATCTTCCACTCGGGATTTATAAATCAAATTACTGCACAGCAGCACATAATGCATGACTCAGCATTACTATATCAAGCACATCTGCATTTCCAAATGCTAAATCCAAAATAACCATGACCACAAGATGCAACGGCTGTTGCAATGTGAAGGTTAGTTTTATTAAGGGTTGCATAATAACATTGGAATCATAATGGTATTGGCAAAAACAGCAAGGACAAAAAATAGTGACAGAAGTGTAGGGTTGCCCAATATTTCAAATTCATACTGAACAGCAAAGTGCGAGGCAACACTGGACTAGTGTGGTCCTACAAGAACTAATGACCCTACAGAAATGTAATATTTTCTGTAATTCAGGTAGTCCATTTAGTCCTAATTTCTATATTTTAGAATTTCTGTACCAGCGTCAACATTGGCAGAAACACCACTCTTCAAAAGCTAGCTAGCAAAGGTTCTTTGAGCAATACCATGAAAGAACCACTTTTGGTTCCATAAAGAATCATTTTTGTAATCTAGATGTGACCATAAAACTGACAAGGAACCTTTACATCAAGAAAAACTTCTTTGGGTCTTTTAAAGGTTCAACACTCATACACCTCTATAAAACTATTAAACTATGTATACTTTATGGACAAAAGTATTGAGACACCTGCTGAATCATTGTGTCTTCCCAAATCCCAAATGTTGGAGTAACTGTCTCTACTGTCCAGGGAAGGCTTTCTACTAGTTTTTGGAGCATTGCAGTGAGGATTTGATTGCATTCAGCAACAGTGAGCGCTAGTGAGGTCAGGATGTTGGATGATCACCACCTCACTTCATCCCCAGGATAAAAAAAAAACATGGGTTCCCATTGCATTACTGTTTAAATTATACTGTTAAAATATAACAAAAACAGTGAATTACAGTCAAAACTTTTAACCAAATGAAAAAACACTGCTATCAATATCGGCCCATGTCCTATTCCCACATTGGTGCATCCTTAATTAATAAAGCACATTGAAAAGGTCTACTTATGAATAATAAATTAAACTATTGCACGGTAGAAACCTATAAACTACAACTGCATTAAAGAAGTGACCACAAAAAGTCATTTCTTCTACTGAGACTCATGTAGGTCTGGTTTCATTAAAACAGTGCATATTGTCGCAGTTGGACAAAAACCTTGTATCTCCATTTTTTTTTTTTCCGTTATGTGAATCTGAAAATTGTTGAAAATCTTTTTTCCTTGACTTCCATTATAAGTTTTTTTCTGTCTCCTCTAAAGCTGCCATTTTGGAGATTTGAGGTTTTTGCATGACAGCAAAGATGTACATGGCAAAATAGAAAGGAACGTCCATGTTCCACTCTAAAGAACTTCAGGACATAATTCAGGTTTACACACAGAAGCTGCTGGACAGCTGGCCATTGTGACATGCACAGCAGTGAGTGGGCAGGCAGTGTTGAGACATGCTGGGCTGAGGGCAAGGGGGTGACTCTGACCCTACATGGAGGAGTGAGAGCAGACCTAAAGTCAGTGGTACTGCGAGGACTGTGTGAATTCTACAGCTTGTTAGTTTTCAGGTGGACATTTCTCTCTTTCTTAAAATGACCTCTGTCTGGCTATCTACCAGTCTATCTATCTGCCTGTCTGTCTATTTGTCTGTCTGTTTATCTAAGTACCTGTCTATCTGTCTACGTTTTCAGGTGTGCATTTCTACCTCTCTTAAAATAACCTCTGTCTTCCTATCTACCTGTCTACCTACATGTCTATCTATCTTTCTGTCTGTCTATCTGTCTGTCTACATATATGTATATGCCTGTCTGTGTTTTCAGGTGGGTATTTCTACCTCTCTTAAAATGACCTGTCTGCTAATCTAAAGGTAAAGGTAAATGTAGGCGAAATGTGTACCTACATGTCTATCTATCCAGCTGTCTGTCTATCTGCCTACCTGTCTTTGCATCTGTCTGTCTATCTATCTATCTGTCTATCTGTCTGTCTATCTGTCTGTCTGTCTATGCATCTCTCTATCTGTCTATGCATCTCTCTATCTATCTATTAATCGATCTATTTATCTATCTATATATCTGTATGTCTATCTATCTACCTGTCTGTCTATCTGTCTGTCTGTCTGTTCGTGTATCTACCTACAAATTTAGAAAATTTAGACCTTTTTGTGTGACAGCACCACAGGAAGAGACAGAATGGTCAAGCCGATGTCCAGCTTTGCCTGGTACATCATTTATACTGACATGATGTGGAATGAAGAAATCAGAAGCTACATGCTAGTTGAATGACCTCTTCACAGGAACCTTAACAAATACCCTGCAGTACACCCTAAGTATGCGAACATGACATCTCCGTTGCTAAGGACAATGATGTAACTGTGTTGTCCACTCATCTGTGGTAATGATCCAAACATTTTAATGATCTAGTTTTCACCTCTGGATGACGTTTGTGCACCAGTGGAGAGACTATGGAGTGACTGATCCTATTATATCAGGGTGTTTTCAACCATCTCAATCAGTGTTTCATAGTCTACATCACATCCATCTTAACAAGACCGTCACAGATGCAGCTGAGAAGGATTTGTATGAATAGAACTCAGAAGGAGTTTCTGCGTCAGTGAATGGCAGAGGCTGAATAATTAGCCTTGGTGTAGAAACCATGCTTTAAAAATTTAATGGTGAAGAAAACTCAGCGACAGTAGGAGATAGAAGATACGGGGAATGTAAGCACACAATAGATGATGCTGTGTTTTAGATCTGTTAAACAATATTTATACATAAAACAACCTAATGATTGAAAAATAATATTTTTTTTTTCATTTATCTTAATACTTTACATTTTTGGTTTTTTGAAAAGAAATATGAATGAAAACATATTCAAAAGTCAATAGTAGTGCAATTTACTACTTGTCATAATATGTACATTAGGGGGTGAACTGTGTATGAGTGTGTGATTTTTGTGTATATAATTACTGTGTAATTACTATTTAATGGGAGAGTATGGGAGAGTTTATTTTTAATGTTATTTAAGAGTAAATTTCACTAAAGCCACATAATGGGGCATGAATGTTATTTTTTCTTTAATATTTAAGAATAAATAAAAGAGAACGCAAATAGACAGAAATAATGAGTTACATTAAAATACAATCCAATTACTTCATTAAATTGCCCTGCATGTGCATAATTGACCAAAATAAGAAATGAAAGTGAAAAAATACAGGAAGATGACAAAATCCTGCACCTAACAACTGGGGTTACACATTGGGCACAGCCCACTCCCTTCCCCTATGCTCTGATCAACCACTACACCAGAAGCTATATCAAGTAGGCAACTCACTTCGTCATATTTTGCTGAATTAACTTCCCTCTCCTATGTAGCTGTGGCTGATTATGATCCCACCAGCAGCATTTCTGTTATCATCTGTCGTTGAACAGTTAGCTGTTTGAAGTAAAATAATCCATGAAAACGACTAAAAAGATCCTATACCTAACACTTAAGGTTAGAAGGTTAAAAACTTTTCAATTAATTTTGAGAATTAAATAAAAATGAAGCTGCTCTGGATTCTGGTGTTTCACCATTGCATAAAACGTCCTGTGATGAAAATGAGCATGTTTTAATTAACACTGTGTTGAAAGATACGTGGGTCACAGAGCCCCTTAATGCCAGATAAGAGATCTTATAATCATATTTCACAAGGATTCACCTGTGCATTTCCAACTCCTTTTAAAAAACCGTTTAAGCATATTCGAGCATTTAAGTGTATTCGTTCAGTGGCATCTAGCTATTATGAAAAGATTATCGTTCATGAATCAACCTATTAATCATTCTCTCTTTCCTTTGGCTTCAGTGTTCAGCCTTGCTCTCTGAATAATTTATACGGGAGTGAAAGGACAGGTAGACGAGCGGATCAGACAGCAAGGACACTAATGATATTTATGTATAGATGTCGGCATTACGCAGGTAAGCACTAGTGGTTGAAGGGGTATTCATCATTACAGTATTGCTGTAAAAAAGGACTTATATCATGGTAAAAACACAATTCCCTCACTTCCAAAGTAAAAGAGGGTGATCTAATGTGTAAACACTGTCAGAGTTTCAAAACAAACAGTCTAGGTACTGCCTATGTTTATGGAAGCTACAAAAATGTTCTGTTTTGAACTCATTTGGTTATGTGAGGTCACATATATGCTATAAATGCTTTAGACCCACTTGTCTCAATTCACATTAAAGTGGTAAGGAGTATTTCAGCCTGGACTACTTTTTTGAAAAGGGCCCACTACAGGACAGTTGGGTGTAGTTCTAAAAGATAAAGAGAAATGAATGAGTCTGTGTGACTGAGAAGACTTAACATACCGTCTCTGGCATACAAAAACCTCATAACTTCATTTTTGCTGTTTCTCACTTTTTTAAATAATTTGAATCTGATAGTTGTTCTTTACATTGTGTCCAAATTTCATAATGAAAGGACCAATAAGTGCCAAATTAATGTGCCAAATATCTTTTTATACTGACTTCCATTGAAAGCTAAGTTTTTTCCTGTAAAGTTGCCATTTTGGAGATACATGTTTTTGCATGATGGCAATGATATACAGAATTTGTCGTTATCGGGGACAATTCTATGTGTGTGACCCCCTCGCACTGCAATTATAATATTCTGTATGTAGTAATGAATAAAAACTAAAATTTAACGTAAAGTATATATATATATATATATATATATATATATATATATTATATTATATTATATAATATAATATATAATAGTATATAATTATTATATAATATAATATAAGTAATTTAAAAAAAGATAAGCAACTATTTTGTATATTGTAAAATATACAATAACTATAGTGTGTGTATATAATATAATATATATATATATATATATATATATATATATATATATATATATAATTTAATGTATTAATAATAATAATAATAATAATAATAACAATAAATATAATATAATTTATATATAATATAAAATGCATTATTATTACCTAAATTATTTTAAAGAAATGTAAATTAATGTTATTTATTATTATTTTATTATTATTATTTTTACTTTGTTTGATCACTTGGAAGCAAATTCATTATCAATTTATTATCAAATACTCATTACCAATATCATAATTGCCACAAACATACACAGACAAATACCCATTATGTCCCCCTGCAGCCCCTGAAACCCCAAAAGTATCTGCTTTCACCACTTAAGGCAAGAGAAGCCCTACTTGCAAATAATGTCAACATATTTTCAAGGTGTCAATCAAACAGCCTCCTTCATTTATTCATTCATTTTTTGAGTGCACCTACAGCGTACCTTCATCACTGTGACTATGATAATACTGTGACATGTACCACTGTATGACAGACCTGGGTTTGAGCAGCAGAAGAGTGAAAGAGGGAGTGAATGCAAGAGAAGAAGAACGGAATGAAAACATTGAAGCATTTTCAATAGAGGGGTGTGTCTGAGAGACAGTGATGTGTGAGGGAGAAAGACGGAGTGCAGAAATCAATATTTTGAGAGGTTGTTTGTTTGTGGCTGTGTGTGCGGGTGTGTGTATGTGAGTGTGTGCATGAGCGATGATGAGGTGTCTCCATGTGTATAACTACTGCCTAGCTGTGGACAGGTTGTCATGGCTGCAATTAAATTGGCCTGATAAATCTCAAGTGAGAAGAAAATGAATGACTTCCTGTGAAGTCACCATCACACACACACACTCACACACATACAAACACACATTTGTTTTTACACAAAGTCATAATGTTTGAATGGCTCATATAAAAATTATGTCTATTTTCACAGGAAGCAAATAATAATTTATGCAATAATACAGGCAAATATTCATGCATTCATATGGGTTTCATTGAGGCTGGTAACAAGGTTCTAACAACAAACACAGACCCTTAACCTTAACATCTTCCCTCATACCATTTAAATAAAATGACCAAGAAGCTTTTTTTTAAAAGGTACTTTACAAAGCACCATAGAGGCACTTTGCTCCTTCCATTGTGTAATGAGCAAAGCCTTTAACCTGTGACCATCACTGCTTCAAGATGAGTTACTCTCCTGGTTAAGTGGTTCCTTCATCATCTGGAAAACTCTTTAAAAATCTTTTTAAAATGTAGCACCAAATGGGGGTTCTGCTATTGTGTTTTATAGAGAACTAGATAGACGGTTCTACCACCTCACCAACCATCTTCAAAACTCACTCAACCAAGTGTGACCACCCTCTCTTCATCAGGCACTGAGTGGGCTAAATAACCCATAACTCACTTTATTACCCCACATGATCTGCTTTTAACACAGATGTATGTCCTTAAGAAATGGTTCTTCAATGGGTTTCTAGTAAAGGCTTTAAAAATGATCACTGTCACACACAAATCTTGTATCTCCATTTCTGCAATTTTTTTACTTTTTGATATTACATGAATCTGGAATTTGTTCTGTACATTATGTCAATTTTTCATCATGAATAAACCAATAGAAATTCAACACAATTATTTTTTACACTGACTTCCATTGAATTTTTTTTTTCTGCTGCTTTTTTGGAGATGCAATTTTGTGTGACAGTTTATCTCCATTTTTATATAATTGATATAATATATATATATTTTGTCTCCATGGTTTGAACCATGTAGACTGTGTGCTCTGTACACTGTGTGACCAGTGGGAATGCTCTAAATTACTTGGAATAAACTTTGATTTTACCTTGACTTCCATTCAAAGTTATGGGCATATCTTCTCTTGAAAAGTCACTATTTTGGAGATACATGTTTTTAATTGGAGAGTAACGAGATTTGACAATTAAAGCCTCTGACCTGTGAGCATGACTGTTTAACGATTAGACGCTTCCCTGGTCAAATAGTTTCTCTATTATTTTTTATTTTATGGATGGAAAACCCTTTAACAAATCTTCTAAACAGGTTGTGTACAGAACCACACAGGGTTCTGCTACTGCTGCAGTCAACAAACCCTTTTTAGTTCTACAGTATAGAGAACTAACCTCACTAACCATCTTCAAAACTCACTCAACCAAGAGTGACAACAGTGCCTCTTCATCAGGCACTGAGTGGGCTAAATAACCCATAACTCTCTTTATTACCCCACATTATCTGCTTTTAACACGGTCCCGGGCCATTAGGTTCTTCTGTGGTTTGCTAGTGAAACACATAGCCTTTAAAAGCGCCGCCGTAGACAAAGGGTTTCAGCACGGCCACTTTAACAAAATGGCCGTCACCTGTTATCGTGTGACTGCCTGTCTTTGTCATTACTTCTCCCCTCAGGCTTCAGACACACATACAAACACACACACACACATACACACACACAAACACACACACATACACACACATATGCACACTAGCCATGTCTATTATTCACAGTGTGATATTTCGCCCTGACAGACACTCGGATACACTCTTGCACACACGCACACACACACACCTTTCTTGATATAGCCACAAAAACCAAACCCACCCACAAAGTGCCAAAGCATCCATCTGCCGTGGCTTTATAAGCTGCTATGTGCCAGTGTACTCAGGCCTTAGGATCTACCTAAAGATAATCAGAAATGAACTGTGGCAATACGCCAGCTTGAGGAGAACGGATACCTCACAAGCCAAACAGCAGGTCAGCTAATAAATCAGACAGAGGAGATTAAAGTTGTATAATAATGACGCCATTTCAAATGCTTTGGCGCACGGTTGCCTCTGAATTATTGCACTGGCAAAGCTTGCGTTACTTCGATACGAAGCCTCAACAAGCCTCACTTTAATGGAATAAAAAGATGAAACATGGCAAGATGAAGTCACCCGAGCACATCGCTGCTGTCCAGTGTATCCTCATTTTTTTCCTTTTTTAGTTTTCTCCATGGTTTGAACCCTGCAGTTGCTCTGTACACTGTGTAAATACTAAATCCATAGACCCATAACTATCCTTATTACCATTATTACCATTATTGCTTTTAATACAGATGTATGTCCTTAAGAAATGGTTCTTGTATCGTTGTAGTCACACAGAAATCTTTCTTCTCCATTTTTTCTGCTTTTCACTCTTGACATTACGTGAATCTGGCAGTTGTTGTTTACACTGTGTCAAATTTTCATAACAAATAAGCCAGTCAAAAAAAATCTCCAACTTGACTTTTTACACTGACTTCCATTGAAAGTTAAGAACGGTTTCTGCTGCTTTTTTTTTTTTGGAGATGCAAAGTGTTTGTTAAAGTCTCCATATATCTTCATTTTCTATCCATTTTCTCCATGGTTTGAACCCTGTAGCTGCTCTGTACACTCTGTAAATAATTCTAGACAAATAGGCCAACAGAAATGCTCTAAATGACACGGAATAACCTCTTATTTTACACTGACTTCTATTCAGAGTTAAGAGTTTTTCTTCTGGAAACCATCACCAATTTGGAGATAAATGTTTCTCATTGGGCAGCGACGAAATGCTGAGATGTAGTTACAAGTAAACTTAATGGTCTGAGGCACTGAAATATCATGATGAGGAAAAGGTGAGTTTCCTACATTTCTAATGTCAATTCCAGCTGTAAAGATGTCATGTTTTAACCAGTAGTGGAAATTCTTTCTTGGGACCAAAAAAAAAAAAAAAAGCGAATTAGCCAATTAAAGTTGTAAATCCCACACCTGACCACTAGAAGCAGTAGAACACCAAACATAATGGCTTGTGCCGTGACCACACCCTCCAATTTGGCTTTTAGTCAGCCTGCATGTTGGAGAAGATCGTTTAGATATTTTACTTGCAGTCCAGAACCATGTGAGTGAGAGGGCAACATGTATTAGGTCTAATGTTTGGGCTATGAAATAGAATTAGACACTAATGGAGAAATGAATGGCAGTGCGGTTATCATGTTCTTATAGTTTGAGGTGTCATTAGTATGCAATATGCAATATGCAGTATGCAATCTAATATTACAGATATTTGACTGTGTTATTTTGGATATCGATTATTTTATGTAAGGTGTAATGGGTTAATGTTCATGGCTTTTTTGCAAAAGCAATGGTTTATATACATAAAAGAGAGACTTTGAACACCAGGAAGGGCTTTAACATTTTACAGGTCAATTTTTTATTAGTTCTATAAATAATGTTTTGTAAATCCTTAATAAAGGATTCTTAAAGGGTTCTCTAGTGATGACTATATATATAGTTTCTCTCTCTCTCTCTCTCTCTCTCTCTATATATATATATATATATAGAGAGAGAGAGAGAGAGAAAAGACAACTCACAGATGACAACCATCTCAATGCTTAAAATGTTCTTTGGCAGATTAACTGGATGTTCTCTGCACTCTTAAAAATATTTCTTTGTGGGTTCCTAATCAAAGGCACTGATTATATACTGGACCATGTCACCTCAGAGAACCCTGTTTAAAGATTTACTGACCTGTGACCATGACTGTGGGTGGGTTTTTTAAAAAAATATTTTTTTAATTATTTAATTTTCAATGTAGCACCAAAAAGCGTTCTGCTAATAATTGCGTTTTTATGAGTCAACTAAGCTTTTCATTCCCCTAAAGAAACCCTTTTTTAGTGAAGTAAAGACAACGCAGATTATTTTCCAAGCACCTTATTCAACACGTCAGGCCAGAAATAAAGCCTTGGACCTGTGACTATGAGTAAGATTGACTCTCAAGGAAGAAAAAGAAGAAGAAACACCCTGAGTTTCTCATTAGTGCGGCGAATTTGTCATTTGTAAAGAGTGGCAGCGTCTGAAAGAGTGGACAGATAAAATCTGAAGGTGTCTAATTCACCTAGACGGAAACTTGTAACTGTAATTAAAGTGAAACAGTATCGCCGCAGCTTAATTAGAGACTTTAATCTGAGACAGAAGGACGGAAAGAAGAAGAAGAGAAAAGCTCACAGGAAGGACTAAACGTGCCAGGATTTTAGGTGTAAATCAACTCCACTGAAATATTACCAGCCCTGGAAATGATTGCCAGTATGCAATATTTGCTCAGGTTGTGAAAAGAAACTACAGGTTAATAAGCGAGTGTCACCAGCCCACACCTTGTCTCCGTAGTCTTCTCTTTTTAAGGCCGAAGATTCGCACTTTGGAGAAGATGTCGACCAGGTTGCCGTTGCACAGCCCCTTGTTCTTGTTGGGGCTTTTCCTCCGTCGGTGGGTAGCAGGTCGGTGGAGGTGTTGCTCTCGGGCTTGTCTCTTCTGGCGGATCAAACCGCTGGCTATTGCCGCTGCCATGTCTCACCAACCACCCAAAAAAAACAACAACAACCGACCACGGCGACCACGGCGACCACAGTGACCACGTTCACGTCCGGACGACACCGACCGCTTTCTCTCGGCTCTTCTCGGCTTTCGTTAAGTCTATTTGTTTCTGAGACGCCGTCGTTCGCTGCCCCCCATTCATCACCAGAGCTCCAGAGGACTCAACAGCCGGTCCGACAAAGTCCGAGCGCCGCGCTTGGTCGGCACGAACGTCAGGAAAGCGCGCTGCTGATGTCCACGCCGCGTCCACCGCCGTCCACCGGCGCCCACTGGCATGAATTCTTCGGCGAAGGCTCGCTGGTGTTTGGGGAGCGTTTCGAAGCCTCTGGGCGACTCCTCAAGCGAGCAGTGTAGCTGCCTCCACATTGTTGTTCAGCTCTGGACGGATGGCACTCGGATTAACCGATTCCTCTCCAAACATCCCGCCACATCTGGGTTTCACCTCGCACTGAGGGAAAGAGGCATTTTCCTGCCCTTTCTTTTTGTCTCTTCTTCTTCTTCTTCTTCTTCTTCCAGTGCTCCCCTCCTTTTTTCGCCCCCACCCACTAGGCTGGGTGGTGAAACAGCTCAGAGTGCGCGCAGACGTCTCCCCCGTACACACACACACACACACACACACACAGAGAGAGAGAGAGAGAGACCGCTGAGGAGTTTTTTTTTTTTTTTTTTTTTTTTATCCGGGTGTGGCACAGTGGAGTGTGTGTGTGTGTGTGTCACCGAGTTGGTAGAGGTGGAGAGAGAGGAGCGCACGAAGCGTAGGCTTTGGAAGCTTTGAGAAACATGTTTGTGTATGTGTATAGAGGAGGAGATGAAGAGGTGTGTACGCGCGCGCGTGTATATGTGTGTGTGTGTGGAGGTGGAGGTGGAGGTGGGGTTAATACATGGCTGTAACTAACTTTGCCTCAGGTGACGCTGCGGGATTTTCCGTTTACGCTCCAAAAAACTTGCGCCGAGGCGCCCGCCGAGAATTCAGGGCTCCGTTCGCTCCGAACTCACTGCCACGTTTCGTCTCTTAGGAAAAATGGAGGAGGCACCTGGAATATCCACATCACGCTAATAAGAGGAAAGCCTGAGCCAGATGCCGTGGCTGGATAAGCACGTCGTCAGACGAGGGACATTTTTTTTAAAGCTCGGTTATTCAACAAGTCCCAACCAGTCCGGCCGCTTTCTTGAGATCAAGTACACCAACTGTCCGAATGTTTGCGGACACCCATTCTAATGAATGCACTCAGCTGCTTTAAGTTGCACCTACTGCTGACACAGATGTGCAAATGCGCACTCACAACTAGTCTAGTCCCTGTAGAGAAGAAGTCCCTGCTAATAGAATAGCACTCTCTGGAGCAGACAAACATGAACCTCTTGGCACCATGTCTAATTGAGCTGAGGAGCAGTGGAACGGTGCTCTCTGGAATGATGGATGGTGCTCCATCCAATAATTTGGGGGGGTGTTGGGGAGTTGGGGATGAGGTAAAGTGGTGATCATCCAACATCTGGACTTTCCTAACACTCTTGTCATTAAATACAATCAAATCCTCACAGCTATGCCAAAATATAATAGAAAGCCTTCCCCGGACAGTAGAGACAGTAGAGTACAGACAAAAGCAGGAGAAAGTACTTTTAATAGCCTTTTAGAATAAATAATGAATTAGCAGGTGTCCCAATACTTTTGCCTGCAGACTAATGAGAGCTGTCCATGGTGCTATATGGGTTCTATACAATAAGCTACAACATTACATCCAACATTGTGAAGATCTCGTCTCTGACCCCTCCACAAGACATACCCTTTTTTTTCTCCATGAACCTTTTTAGAAATGTGTGCTACAGTAGCTCTACTGTGGGATCAGACCAGATAGGCTAGCCATTGCGTCCCACTTGCATCAGTGACTCTAGGGTGCCCATTGACCCTGTCAGCAGGTGACTGGTTGTCCCTCCTTGGCCCACTTTTGGTAGGTACTAACCACTGCATATTGGGACCCCAAAAGACATGACAATTTGGGTCTTGGACCCAAAAAAAACAACAACAACCAACCACGGCGACCACAGTGACCACGTTCACGTCTGGACGACACCGACCGCTTTCTCTCTGCTTTTCTCGACTTTCGTTAAGTCTATTTGTTTCTGAGACGCAGTCGTTCGCTGCCCCCCATTCATCACCAGAGCTCCAGAGCACTCAACAGCCGGTCCGACAAAGTCAGACGCCGCGCTTGGTCGGCACGAACGTCAGGAAAGCGCACTGCTGATGTCTGTGCTACAGTAGCTCTACTGTGGAATCAGACCAGATACGCTAGCCACCGCGTCCCACTTGCATCAGTGACTCTGGGGTGCCCATTGACCCTGTCAGCAGGTGACTGGTTGTCCCTCCATTGCCCACTTTTGGTAGGTACTAACCACTGCATAAAGACCTAACAATTTGGAGATGTTCTGACCAAGTCATCTACCCATCACAATCAGGATTCTTATGCTGACCCATTCTTCCTGCTTTTAACACATCACCTCCAATAACTGACTGCTTACTTGCTGCCCAATATGTACATCCCACCCCTTGACATGTGTCATTTTAACGTGATTGAGGTTTTTTTTATTCTCAGGTACTGTAGACCCTCCAGAAATGATCACTGGGAGAAGACCAATAGAAGCCATAAATGGGCTCAAACCTGTTGACCTGCTAAACAGGTGAATCATAAGGAAAATCACCAAACTGCTGGATCCTGGTGCTCCAGGACACTGATTGAAACCAGAAGACAAATGACTGTCAGACAAAACTGGGGCAAAGCAATATCAATAGTGCCACACAAAGACTGATTGTCTGCAATCGGAGCTTATTGCAGTCACTTATTGCTTTGGTTGTCTTGCTCCTAGGTGTTTTACTGCTTATTAAGGGAGAAATCTACCAGAGCAAGTGGACTTTGACACCTGCTTGAGGGGTGTACTATCGTTTGATGTCATCAAAGGCACTAATATTAGGCAATAAGCATACCAGGCCACAATACTTTTGAGAGCTGTCCGTGGTGCTATATGGGTTATATACAATATGGAAAAATACTATATAATGTAAAATAAACACATTTAAACACAACTGCATTAAAGCCATTTTATTGATAAAAGTGTGGATGATGCATTTTAGAGAGGTTTGGTTCTGCCTCCAGCCTTTTGTTCAAGTTCACCAGAAGCTCACCTGGTTTATTTTAAGGAAGCTTTGATCAGCCAAACCATCCAGGTGTTGGGTGATACCTACAACTAATACCGGGCTCCCTTAAGCAGAATGGGAATGTTTAAATGCCACACGGACAGAAATAGAGCCTCTAATTCCAGCACTGTAATGTTATTTGTACTGAAACGCATAGCGGGCCGAAATCAGCACCATGGACAGCGCCGAGTCCTGACTCCCTTCTCTCCACGACGTGGCGCGATTATCTTAATAATTTTTTTTTCTACGTAGTAGTTTTTTTTTTTTTACTTTTCAAAAAAGGGAGACCTTTTTTCTCACCGTTTTCCACATTTCAAAATCTTCACTGCTCCCCCTGCAGGGCATACACCACCTCGCCCTCATTCCCTTTCAGACAGGCTGATTATTCTCGTAGATTATTGTAAATAATTCGTCAGAATTGTTTTAAAATTCAGTTTCAGTCGAATAAGCAAACAAGACAAAAACTCAAGGGAGCCATCTACCGTTTGGACTCGCTACAGAAACGCCTCGTGTTTACAATAAACAGCAGTCTCCTCTCTGTTGTTCTTCAGACAGGCAGTAATTCAAGGGCTGCAATTCGGCCGCCTCCTTCTAATCAAAATATACAATCAGTGGGGGCGACTGTGCGCGAGTGTGTGTGTGTGTGTGTGCCCATGTATTTGTGTGCCAGCATGTGTGTGTGTGTGTGTGTGTGTGACATGCGTCTAGTGCAACAGGAGGTGTATTATTTATACTTTTTTAATTTTTCACCCATTTCTCATCCATAATGCATAGTCCATATGAATAATAACCCAAGTCACGCACAACACACATCCTCGTAACACACATCCATATTAAACAGCATAGCAGTGGCTGATTGAGTTCACGTGGTCATCGACTCTCCCCACAGACTCGGGTTTCCGTGGAAAGCCCTGGCAGCACTGGCGCGATTACTGGCGACCGGCGCTTTGGGGTAGAGCGTGCTGTAAATGGGATCAGGACCACAGACAGCTCCTGCTCAGCTCCGCTTCAGCGAGCTGCCACTAAACGCCTGCTAAAACGATGCAGTTCGCCCCGAGAAGGCTTTACACCTCAACTAACGCTCGCTCTCAAGCCACTGCACCGCACTGCAACCAGCCTACATAAGACGTCTGATACGTAAACCAATCAGTGAAACTCTTACTTTAAATGAAATAACTTTTTATAGCTCATATTTAATAGGGATTTGATATTTAATAGGCGCTGAAGGTCAAGGGCCTGTATCTGTGGAGGGTAATCCAGCTGTCATGACTCTGAAGATCCACTAGAGGGACACAGGGAGCCCAAAATGCTCTTCTGCTCCAGCCACAACAACCTGGAACAGAGTGGACTAAAGACTAAAGGGCAGATGCATAGAAAAGGTGAGTCGATACTCTTTTAGGAAGGTTTTACACTAGATGCTGGAACATTGCTGTGAGGATTTGATTGTATTAACTACATGAACTGGACTAATATATAGAAAGTCAATACAGTCCACATACAGTCTAATACAGATTATACAGGGTATGTGGAACATTATGATGTTGTGCCTTTATTATGAAACCTTAGTTTATAATATTAAATAATATTAACAAATCAGTACAATAACTGTAATATTGTCACTGTTACACAAAATCCTTGTATATCTAAAATTGCAATTTTACAGGAAAAAAAAAACCTTCTTAACTTAGAGATGCAAGGTTTCTGCACAAAATCATCTGCACACTGTATATTTACACACTTGTCAAATGTTTCTCCTGACCTCAGTGTTATTAACTGGAATTTTGTCCACTCTCACTTTGCTGCAGTAATTGCGTCTACTCTTCTGGGACAGCTTTACACTAGATGCTGGATTTAACCTGATGGCTGGATTTGACTGCATTCGACCTCAGCAGTATCAGTGAGCTCAGGTACTGATATTGGAGATGAGTAGCTCTGGATTCGAAATACCACTTCAACTCATCCCAAAGGCACTGGATGGAGCTCCATCACTCCAGAGATGTTCCACTGTTCCACAGCCCAGTGCTGGAGGGCTTCATACTCATCTGTCTAACACATTTGGCATTGAGCATAATGACCTTAGGCTGGTATACAGCTGTTCCAGAATGTCCCATTTTGCTGGAAGTGCAGAATTTTAATCTACATAGCTAAACACCTGTGTTACACTAATTAGAAAGGGGCAGTTAGAGCTATCAATCCAAAATGACATGTTCAGTTCAACCCTATCTTTATTTTTCTTGTAATTGATTTTGCTTCCCCAGTATTCACTTCTGATGTTTGATTTGTGCTAACAAACATAATAATTCATGTTTAATGATAATGATTATTATCCAAACTTATCTTAATCATTCAGAATTAAACAGTAAACCACTAAGAGCTTCATCAAAATTTATTTCTGTGTAACTTTGGCAACTTCAGAACCACTCTCATCCTCACATTCAGATTAATAATAGTGTCTTTAAAAAAAAAAGAACAAAACATATATCTCTCTCTGTATATATATTTTATTTTATAATAATATATATAGATAATATATAGATTAGCTCAAAAGATATGATAATAAGTTGATAATAATTGTAATATTATTGGCTACTTATATAATTGCATGTTCCTTATATACAGCATTGAGGAAACAGATATCGCACTAAAACAGACATACGTTATTTTGTGCTTCTCTCAGAATATTATTACTGCCAATGCTTTGAATCTATTTCAGATTCATTTAGTAAAATAAACATATTTCCTCAAATTGTCATTTGATAAGACAATGTTTCAAGTAAAAATATTAAAAAGATGTAAACTTTATCCCAATTTTAACAGTAGAAATAATATCTGTTTTAATTATACTTAATAGGGCTACAAAATATATAATTTCAGCATCATCATCACAATGTTGGCATACGCATTAGTCACTGCAGGATGTGTAAAGTCATATAAAGGAAAATGTAATCATTAAAAAAATTACTAATTAAGTAAGTAATGTGTTAAAATTTCTAACATTTAACCTTGGTCAACCTTAAAAGGGACTTTTTTGGGGTTCTTTAGTAAAGGAAGTGGCTGTATATAGAACCTAATAACCCAAAGAACCATGTGAATGCTTACATACAGTGGGTCTTTGCCTGGTCAAATGGGGTTTGGCTGATTTTTTAAAGAACCTTTTAAAATGGTTCTATATGGCAGTGGTTCCCAACCCTGGTCCTGGAGGAACCCCATTCCCTGCAGATTTCAGTGGTGTCCTGCTTGAAAACAACACCTTTAATTTCTGGAAGAGTTGATTAGCTGAATAGCTGGGTAACCACTAAAATGTGCAGGGCAGGGGGTCCTCCAGGATTAGGTTGGGAACCACTGCCATAAAGAACTATAAAATGCTGTACAATTATTAGAAGTCAAAGAGCTGTTTTAGGTAGCTTATAGAACCTACGAGTGTATATATTCATATATATTCAGTTACTGTGCTGATAGATGCTGCTCCCCTTGTCCTGATGGTCAAAAATGACCCAGAGATAATCTATGTACCCTGGTGGTGTACAGCTTTCACAGAAGTATGATGTTTCCCTTCCTCTAATTTTGGGGTCTCCAAAGTTCAATTAAATTTCAAGCTGAAAAAAGATAATATTGTTTTTTTTATTTCCCACTTGCACCATTGCACCAGTGGTTTTGGTTAGATTTCTTTTACTTCAACTCAATTCATTATCATTTGATTTTTAATTAAAATGTGGTTGCGCTCTAGGCTTGCTGTGTTTTAACAGATTGCATTTTACAGTTGCAGTGCTTTCTGTGTGGGAATGTATAAGGAATATAAATGATCCAGATGCAGATTTTGCGATCTGTGTGGTATATAAATCAGAGCATAGAGACGATCAGACCAGTAAGAAACCAGTGGCTCAGCAAAAAAAAGAAAGAAAGAAAGAAAGAAGCTCTCAGCTGCAGTTTGTCCACAGTGTGGAGCTGTGGCTCAGGGTGATAGATTGTCATCGTGCAAATGTCGCAATCACCACTGATCTATCACTCACATATATACATCACTGCACCGGCACATCCCCTTCAGTCCATGTGAGGGAGGGTGGGGGGCAGATGTCACATGCCACAAGCTTCTGGGTGGGCAATGTGATGATGTGTTGTCATTACTGTGAAATATTACATCACAGTGGTCTTTTTTGTTGTATATTGTGCTCATAATCAGTACGTTTTGGTAGTGAAGATGGAAGCCAGGGGGTCAATCGCTTTTTGATTATGTTTTGGGTCTCTTGTGATAACACGTTGTTCAAGTCTGATACTGACTGTTACGTGTTTAATTTCAACACTCTTAAAAAAGGGCTCTGCAAGGGTTCCTTAGTAACGGCAGTGGTTCAATAGAAAATAACCACAATGGAATACTTAAGTGATTCATTGTCTGGTTAAATGATTCTTCAAATACAAAGAACGGATCTTTTTATATAGGTTTTGACGAAACTCTAAAATATCGTTCTCTTTAGTGAGTCCCACCATTAGCATGAGTCAAAGAACCCTATTAAAGCATGTTCAGCTGCTTTTTAGAATCAAAGGTGCTATACAAATCCATCTATCCATCTCATTTTCCGCTTCTTCCTAGTCAGAGTTGCAGAAGGTTCTGAGCATGGAAAACATTCTACATGGAAGGCAGGAATACCTCCTGGACAGGGCATCACACGCACCCATTTACTCAAACCTAGGATGCGAATTAGCATAGCCAGTTCACGTACCATGAAGGTGAAGAAGGAAACCCATGTGATGCATGGGGAGAACACACCAAACTCCTCGTAGACAGAGACTGCAGTTTGTGTATTTCCTGCAGACGAGTATTGCCAATAGAATAGGACTAATATGGAGCAGATGAACATGAACCTACTGGCACTGTGCCTAATGCCATGCATGGTCATTGAGCTGTGGAGCAGTGGAACTGTGTTCCAAGGATGGTGGTGCTCCATACAATACTGTTGGCTAATTGGGTATGAGGTGGGGTGGTGGACATCTGAATGCATCCAAAACCTCAGAGCAGTGCTCCAAAATCTAGTAGAAAGCCTTCTCTTCTGAACAGTAGAGATAGGAGAAACTCATTTTAGAAGAAACAGTCAATGAGCAGGTGTCCCAATACTTAAGTCCACAACGTTTACCATTAGCCTAGGAGACATCAGGTCATCTGCAAAACTCAAAACTTTCAAATCAGTGCAAATGGTTATTTTTGCTAATAAAGGTGCCTCAAATGGTTCGTTGAGCAATGACATAGAACCATGTTTGTAAAAGTGAGTGTGAAGAACCTTTAAGCTGGTAAAGAACCTTTCCACCCAGTGAAGGTTCTTTAGGCCTTTAAAAGGTTCCTTACACATCTCGCATATCACAAACAGGGTTCTTAAAGAACCATTTGAAGCACCTTTATTTTTAAGAGTGTGCTTGAAGGTTTCAAACGATTCAGTATTAGCACTACTTCTCTTAGGACACCAAACAGCTGCATTCTTCATAAAGACAGACTTACCATACTCATACTCATGTACCCTGTTGTTACCACACTATGTTGCCCACCCATGTGGCTCCAAGCCTCAAGAAGGGGTCAAATACGAGTACAACAGACGCTCCAGCGTTCACACAATCAGATACAGCCAGACTGCTGAGCCACCGTATCATGGTGGCGAGCAACTAATTAGGTCACACAGTGGGAGAGAAGAGAGGGCGAGCGGAAGAGGTTGGAGAGAGCAAGAGAGACGAGCAAAAAGAGAGAAAAGGACAGTGAGATAATAGCCGTGTAAATCAGGACAGTAAAGTGTGGGAGAAGATTTGGAAGAAGGGAGAGAGGGAGAGAGACAGACACTGTAGAGGAGGGAGGGGGGAGGATGTGAAAAAAAGACAAAGGTTTTTGGGTTCAATCTTACTGCAGAGAGTGAGGAGGGCCCCCTACAGGAGACACATGGTAAAGCAGCGCAACACCAGGGCCTCCTCAAACACTCTTATTTTTTTCTTACATATCTGCTATATAAATTAATAGACTTTCCCAAGATAGGTATAATCTTTAAGTCAGTGGGTCCCAATCCTGATCCCGGAGGACCCCCTGCTCTGAACATTTTAGTGTTCACCCTGCCCCAAGACACCTCATCCAGCTAATCAGCCCTAATTCACCCATTGGCATCTTATATGCAAGAGTATTTTCTCAATTTTTGCATTTGCGATTAAATTCGCCTTTAAAGGCACTTGCATATAAGATAAAACCTATGTAAAGAGATACCCTGACACTAATCCTGAAAAATTAAAAAGTCTGGTTTTAGATATTCTTCATATTTCCTGCAAAAACATATGTATACTTATGTGGACAAATTGTTTTGGTGCTTGAAATGGGTTTACTTTACAAAAGCAGTGGAATGTATGAATAGCGTAGTGTATAAATGGTGAGATCCACTGGTCAGTTTCACACAAAACCATACTGTAGACGGACGCACACATTCAACAGTTCCAGATTAGAGGCAGATGACAGACACACAAATCCACCAGTAAGAGACAGAGACAAGTATGTTTCCATCACGGTCATGTACAATCTTTTGGAGGTTCTTCAATTTGAAACTGTGGAAGAACCTCTTTGAGGAACCATCATGAAGAGTTTTTTTTTTAGAAGAAAATGGTTCCTCGAAGGTTCCTCAAAGCACATTAAGAGGTTCACAGTTTTAAACTAAGGAACCTTCAAATGTTCCTCAAGAATCTTATACTTTTAACAGTGTGGCAATGAGATGCAATGGAAAGGTCGGGCTCTACAGATTTAGGAACTGTATTTGACCACTGTAATTTCTTTGGGATTGTATTGTTGCAAAGATATTAATAGAAACATCGAGAAACATCACATTTGATGCACTGCCACATTTGTAGACTCCAGAGGGTTAACAAGCCCTTCCTGAGTTGAAGGTAGTGTGTGAAAGCAGGAAACCACTAATATGTGCAGGGCAGGGGTTCCTCCAAGACCAGGGTTGGGAACCACTGCTTTAAAGATCTCTCCAATCCTTCTCTCAACTAGGCCACAACCACTCTTCCTCTCACTCACTCACTCACTCACCACTCCTCCATTAAAAATGCAGCACATCAAGTTCATACAGCGAAGTTTCCAACCAAGTTTTAACAGGAATCAATGATGTATTTTTAACTGTTCTTCTGTCCAGTGCCCTCAACCCCTCAACCCCGACCAAAACAACCACACCATGACCATTGAGAAGAGGTGGTGACTGTATAATCCCAAATGAACTCTGGAGTGGTTATTTTGTGGTGAGAATGTGATCTGATCTCGATCCAACCCAACGGTCAGATGTACTCTGCAAGTATAAGCTAAACGGCTTCCATAGCCAGGTGTTAACCTGTTATACTGCCCTGATAATCACGACAGCTATGAACAAATGCCATCTCTGCAGTTACTCCACGGTAAACCACTCAACCATATGCACTAATCTAGAACATAGGACCTCCTTACTGTATTTTATGAAGTTTATGAACTCGTTAACTGATTTGGACCAGAGCAAGCATCCAAAGAAAACCTTAAATGCTGTGATCACACTTTTATAAGGCCAAAAGTAAACAATAGAGGACAATAGAGAAATGCAGTTCTAAAAAGCTTGAAAACACATAGTGACGCTTTCTTTTCCTAGGCCTCTCTCTCTCAGCTTGGTTGCAATGTGTGTTGAGGGAGACCTAGATGAGAGATGCAACAGGGTCAAAAAGTCACAGATCTTTGTCAGGATGTGCCACAGGAGTGCTCTTCAGTCAACTCGTCAGTAACTGAAGAAATTCTTCCCACTTTTAAAATAAGCTGGTAATAATCTGAATATCATGTGACTTCAGCCATGCTGTGAAGCATAAGTCCCTTTGCGTCTCAACTGCTAAAGACACCAGCATATATACCATTGTTTTCTCAGACAATCGTCTTCAGTTCTTCTGTTGCAGTACTTATAAAGGTGTACTTGGCAGTTTCACAATAAGTGCAACCTAATATAACCTATTACATATATAACTGCACTGGAACACTGCTGCCCATGTACTATGGTGGACCACAGTAGGTTTTTGTGGGCACTTACTCACCGTATTTATTACATTACAGACTACATTTATTAGCTATATTTATTAGCTCTGTGATGGTACAGGTGTAGTCCATGGCTATAGTCACCATCTAACCTTTCATCAGTGGTCAGATTGGATTACAGGACCACTGCTGGCTGAATATTGAAGGTAAGCTAACTATTCTGAACTCCCTTTGTACTGACGGATTGATATGTGGAACTAAATATTGGGAATCCTACACATTATCCGTACAAGAGCTTTTATGACCTCCCATTCAAAACCCATGGGCATTAATATGGGGTCGTTCTCCCCTTTGCAGCTCTGATAGCAGGTTTGGAGCTCTGCAGGTACTGAGTCAGCAGATCGTTGGAGACTTCTATGCACTATGCACCTCTGCACTCTGCGACCCCGCTCTGTGACACTCTGAGTTGCTGTGGTTCCTAATATCTAGGAGGGAAGACATTTCACCAAAAGACTTGTTGCAACAGTGGCTCCTATTACAGAACCACCCATTCTTTCACTGCATGGCTAGGTATGTCCCAATACTTTTAAACCCTAACGTGTATATAAGTGTTTCTGATAAAATGGCCAGCGTGAGGAGATTCAAAACGGTAATGTAATGTAACGGTTAAGTCATGAAGGAATTAAAACGTCCACAGTGACCAGCAATGTGTTTCTTGGTTCTTGGATCCATGTTTTTAAATTCACAGACAGTCTTCCCTGTCTACCCTGTTTTGCTCATATGTGGGTGATGGGGATCACCACCCAATCGCATGGAGGGAGGGGATAACCACCCCTCTGATCTGCGTGTTGATTTGCTGAGTCATAGTCTCTCCTTGCTCCTGGCCCCTCCCTCTCCTGTTAATTGACAGACCGAGAGGAGAGTCCCTCTGCAGTGGTAATTCCCCCCAACCCCTCATACTAGACCTGTTGCTAAGCAACACAGCTTGAGCGGAGCTCCCAAGTCCCAGAAAAGGGAAGTTTTTGAGAGGCGAACACCTGCAGGATGCGGACTGACGTAAGAGCGATCGAATGAATGGAAGCTGAACACATCACTGGGAATAAACTGCAGGCCAATTCCGCATCTGTTGCGTAGGAACAACGTGAGCAGATTCTCGAACCAAATGAGTTATGATATAGTCTATATACTCGACATCACTTTGTGTACAATATACACATCATATTATGCCCTAAATATCAATTATACAGGCAACACTATAGACATTAAACATAAACTACATACGGTTGCACACAGTAAAACAACATAAGCCAGTTATTGAGAAGCATTCAGCAATACATTGAGACACAATTTAGGATTTCAGAATTCACTTGCCTTCGTCTTATACTAGAGTACAGTGTGTTGACATTTAGTGTTGATATCCTGAATGAATGAATAGACACACAGATTCACCACACCACCCATACAGACACTGATCAGCCACACTGTGTCACTGTGCTGCAGAGGAGCATCAGCAGTCACAATATGATCAGCTCTGCATTCATAAACAATAAGGCCTCTCTCTCTCTCTCTCGTACACTCTCTCCCTCTCTCTTTCTCTCTCTCTCTGCAGCTCTGTTCACAGGGGGAATGATGAGCTGCTGCTTGCAGAGTGAGGATGGATAAAAATATTGCCTTCATAAACCACGCTGCTTTACAGAGCCATATTTGTCAGCACACAGCAAGGTAATGATCTGTGTGTCCACGCTTATAGACTAATGAGCTATATTTCCTACAGCTGCATTACACCTGCCACTTATATCAGATGTAATGCAGATATATGATATATATATATATATATATATATATATATATATATATATATATATAGAGAGAGAGAGAGAGAGAGAGATAGAGAGAGAGAGAGAGGCAGTTCACCCACATATACACATGCACCATTCCTAGTTCTAGTAAATACAGTATGAGCAACAACATACAGTGTAATGAGTTCATGAATGGGATAATACATGTATGTGGTGTGTACTGTTTGTATTATTGAGTACAGTACAAATGTAATGTGAACTCCATAATATACAACATCTCAAATCTTTAAGCATTAAAGCAACATTATGTAGTGTTTTTACCCTAAAAATATAGCAGCTTTAAAATAACTGGTAATAGGGAGAGTAGTTGTAAAGTCATTGTTGTTCTGGACTCAGCAAATCTGGAAAACTGCAAAGTGGGCAGGATAACGCTCATAAGATCTGTGCAACACAGTGCAAGTCATATTTGTGTAAAATCTTGTAATATTACTCCGCCTCAGTCTATATGCTTCTTTCACTTTCAGTGACAATGGTTCTGTATCTCACAGCTTGTCCAGGAATGCGTGTAAAAGGTGTGTGTTCCAGTCCTCCGGAATGTCCCTTCTAAAACACAATGGGGGCAATGGCTCCCAGAAATGCATGTAATAAGTGTGTGTGTTAGTGTGAATTTCACTTCCTGACTGTAGCAGAATGAACTCAGTTTTAGAAATCCTTTTGTTGAAGATATAGTTTGGAGTAAAATCAAATACACAAATTTCCCCTTATTCTAAATTTAACAACCAAGACATGTTTGGTGTCTGAATGTGGCTACATTTGTTTTTACATTTAGTTTTGAACTGAAACTCTAAAGCTACCAAGTAAAGAAAGGCTGCAGGTATGCTTTTGTCTGTGAAGTGTACAACTGACCATTTTCGTTACAAGCATCTGACCACCCCCATCTCACCTGGCCTATAGTCATCTTCTAGCTTCTTCTTATTAGATTTCCAGTATAACACAATGGGGGCAATGGTCCCCAGAAATGCATGGAAAAAGCGTGTGCTTTAGTTGTGGCTCAAAGTACACTTCTTGATTGTAGGGGTTGCACAGGAGCAAAAAAATACCAATTTTCACATAATACTGCTTAATTAAAATATTTAAATAGTTAAAATATGCTAATGCTGCTTACATCAAATGACAACATAATCACCCATTAGAATGCTGCAAAATGCTATGCTAACAATATGTGTAATGTTGACTTAAAGGTCCTGTTTTATTTTTAGTCACTCTAGCAAATAATGCACTGCAGTTGTTTCATGGCCCAGAGTTCAAATGTGCAGCGGCATTGGTCCATTTGTGAATAAACCATTAGAGAGGGGCTTCTCTGTCCTCTGGCACAATGGCCCAATAAAATGGATTGATGCTTTTTTTTCCGAGCTTGATGGAAGACGCCAAAGGCCTCTGGAGGATGAGGATGATGCCTTGGCCAAGACAACACAGATTTGTCATCTATCAGATGAGTCGTCTCTAATGCAATGAGGCTGGAACCTGAGTGAGCAGCTGCATCACTAAAGACTCATGTGAACACTAACATCATACTTAACATGAGAGAAATGGTTTATTTATTATGTGTCAAAAAGGTTCATTTTGGTCTATATCTGTTTTGATCTGTATCTTGTAAGTGCCAATCACAGAAACAGGGTTATGTATTTTATGGGATGTTTTATGGTGTTCTTATTGATTCATCATTGGGATGTCCTCCAGGTACTCACTAGAAAATATAGTTTCCTAAATGGCTCTTTGGCTTTGATGTACAGTTCTTGGAAACTACATTAATTGTTAGAAACTCAAAGCATTAATGGAGGTTCTTAAAACTTTAGGAACAAAACGCCCAAGACAGTTTAGAGTGTCGTTACAACCCATTTGCAAGACATAAGGGTAAAGAATAAATGTGGACCAACTAGGGGCCCTAGATAGAGGTTTAAGAACTCCTGAGAACCCTGAGGAACCCTGAGCCTTACCTTAAATGTAACAACCAAGACGTGTTTGGTGTCTTAAGTTTCCCACGTCTTGAGCTGAAGCTCAGAAGCTACTGTAGCTACCAAGTAACAAGAAAGGTACAACTGGTCATTTTCATTTTGAACATCTGACCACCTCCATCTCACCTGGCCCACAGTCATATGGCATCGGCCTCCCGGGAGGTGACACAGAAGCTCTAGTTCTCTGGCAGGTCCCTCAAGCTTATGGATTCTTCTACTTAGATTTCCAGTATAACACAATGAGGGCAATGGCCTGACACCACCTCCTCTATTCAACCATCATATGTAAATACTGCGCTACTGTAGCTACTGTAAGCCATTCATCATCTATCTCTGTCCTGTACATTTAGCATATGCTATGGGTATCGTGGGAGAACTTTCTGCAGATACCGTTCTATCATAAATCAGGGGAGACACATTGAGGGCTTAAAATATAGCTTTTTCATCTTCACTTGTGGCCGCAATCTGCTACGTGGCAGCCTTCCCGTTTGCTTATTTAACGACAGTGCAAGGTGGAGCAGCGTAGTTTTGGAAAGCACTCTTCTCGAGAGAAGTAGTGGACCTACTTTGGAAGCCTGAGCACTTTCAGAGCATACAGTAAATTCACAGGCCTAGAAATAGTGGAAAGTGGAAACTTTATAAAGGGAAAACGGGAAGTACAGTATAATATTCTCGTATTTTCATAGTAACGTCATCTGTGAATTTTGACAGTAATCGATTTCTTACCAAAGCATTGCTGTTTGTTTTTCTGACCACTGAATTCTGGAGAAGTCACAGAATATACAGCTATTTTTCTTCTATTCTAAGAGTTCTGACGCATGTAAATAACCCACAGCAAGAGCCAATCAGGCTAAAGGGGGAGCCTCCACATGGTGGGCTTTGTTGTAACACAGCATTAACAGTGCTAAAAGAATTTTATACTCAGAATAACGTGCAACCGTGCCTTTTTACTATATAAGATCTCATATTTCTCCACACATTTCTTGAAATATTGCTTAAAACAATGTAGAATGTATAAACATTAAGTCTATAAATAATACAGTCATGTCTTTCAAAAAATACAAAAAGTCATGGTTCTAATCCAAGGGTTTTCCTTAGATCTGTTGCATTATATACAGACTCTACAAACTTTGAAAAGGTTCTTCAGACTCTTTCTTTTAGACGTTTTCTTTACAAACATCAGCACTCACAGTTCCTTATGGAATCAGAAGTGGTTCTTTTATAGAGTCAGAATTCAGTTTTTCAGTCCTGAACCTAGTAAATCTTGGTAGGTGTGATATTACGTGGTCAATCAATTACATTAAATGTTACCTAAACTTCCATAAAGAACAGAATCCAGGACTGAAAACTGGATTCAATCCCATATTTCTCCACACATTTCTTTGAAATATTGCTTAAAACAATTGAGAATGGATAAACGTTGAGTGTATAAATAATACACAGTCATGTCTTTTAGAAAATATTTTAGGAGTCACAGACATAAGAGACTTAGTGTGGCCAATTAGACAAATAAGCTACAGCAGCTCTTATTCTCAAAGCTTTGGTACTTTTTCCCAAATCGCATGCCCCAACAAGTTTGCTCTCTCACTTCTTTTTGCCTTTGAGAAGGAGCACTGAATAAATAATGAGGCCTGGCCCTAAATTAGCCATTACCGAAAAACCTCAAGACAACCAAAAATGTGAGCAATCCTGAAAGGTGCGCTGTCCCAACCTGAACCCTTTCACAGCCATCAAAACAAACCACTGATACAAAGATAGTTTCTGAAGATATCTGGAGACAAACTTAGCCTTAAACCACAAACACTCCTAAAACTTGTTTCATGTTGCTGTTTCAGTTTGACCCCACAGTTATGGTGAGCCAGGACTTCTGGTACACTTTTCATCATTTTATGAGCGCAAATGAAATCAATAACTTTATCAGGGCAATGACTCTAAAATACCAAAATAAAAGAGCTGTTTATATTCAGTCAATACAATTCATTTGATAGGTCTTATGTAAAAGTTTGGACACCCTTGGCAAAATGAAACATTTTGTTGTAGTAAACAAGCTCATGTGCAAAAGCCTGGGTTCTGTGCAGAGTCAACTTGCAAGCATTTTTTGAAGTATCTAACGACACTTCCATGAATATTATGTCTGTACAAACAAGACTCAACAGTGTACAACAAGATCTCATACAATGTGTACATGTACGACTAAAAGTGTACCCCCCCAAAAAATTAACATTTGCATGAATTTTACCATTTACAAAGGGAGTTCCTGTCCACTGGTGGTGGTGTTCTGTCAAAAAAACACAACCCACCTGCCATGTACTCGAAGAAGAATTTAGAAAACAGTGTGGCTGCAGCTTCATTAATGCTGCTTTTCTCAGATATGGAGCTTCTAAACAGGTATTACTTTGGCTTTAAATTTGTCTGTCTTGCCAGCATATGTGCAGTTCTTTCAGAGTTCTTTCAGGCTCCTTTTGATTACAATTAGGCTACTTTCGAAAAGTTAGGCACTTGCTTACAGGATCCCAAGTTCGCTAAGTGTTATCATAAGGTTTAAATTATTAGAGAATTCATAAAGCATGGAAATATGACAGCTGACAGTCCACTTATTGCAACTGATGACATGCCTCAGGCCTGATTTGCTAATCAATTGCTTTTTTTATCTTTTACATCAGGAAACACAGAGCGAATATGCATTAATATTTACTAAAAACATTTTGCTCAAAGTTTAATTATCTGCATATTCTATGTTTACTAGAACTACCACGCTTTCTCAAGACTGTACTAAAGCACGTATTCTTGCTCTTTCTGCATTCCAAAAAACAACTTCCATTGCTGCAAATCTATTGCATTCTGTCTTCTCAACCAGATTTACTATAATCATATTGATGAAAAACTCAATTTTTAATGTTTTGGGGCTTCATACAGTGGGCAGAAAAGTATTTAGTCAGCCACTAATTGTGCAATTAATTATTTTCCACCATAATTTACAAATAAATTCTCTAGATTTCTCATTTTGTCTCTCATAGTTGAAGTGTACCTATGATAAAATTTCAGACCTGTCTCATTTTTCTAAGTAGGAGAACTTGCACAATCCCTGGCTGACTAAATAGTTTTTAGCCCCACTGTACATACAGGAAATGTTTGAATGTCAGAAAGTAGAATCACATGGTCAAACAAGTTGCCAGAGGGATGTATGAGGCCACTAAAAAAACAATTACTTTGCTTGCATAAAACCCACTGTATCTCCATGAAACCGGCCCTCTACAAACAATGCAGCAACTACAAAAGTGAACATGTTAACCTGTAAAAACCTACAGGCCTGTATATGGGCCCAAACTCCCACTCCCGATTCATAACAGCTACTGAAGAGTTCACATGCATGTTCAGTCTACAGATGCGGATGTTGTGAGGTTTGACATGCTTTACAGAATGTTGACATTGATGAGAATGTGTAGCGCACAGCTCAGTCTGGCCCAAACAACTTAATTCAGAGCACATTATTTATTTCCATGACATCTATTTTGCATGTGTGCTACAAGTCTCACTTCTAGAAAATTGATGTATAGTTAATTTTAGCTTATGTTAGGTAGAACTGAAATTCTATTCTAAATTCCTTACTAAACTATAAATCATTCCTTAATAAACTATAAATCATAAGACTAATTACTGAATAAAAGGCTTAGGGTTCAATGGGGTTAAGAGAAAATATGGCTTTTTTTTCTTCTTCTTCTTTTTACAGGAGCGGGGGATCTGTCTTTGATGCTTTTATGGCGTGGTCTGCACCACTACACATCAGAGAGGAAGAGAGAAAAGGAGAGAACGAAAGAGAGAGGGAGAGAGAGAGCACCTGTGAATAATTCAGATGCAAAATGATGAAATATGGAGAAGGGCCTGGGGAGGCCTACAGAAAATAACACTAACATGTCTGATGCTCTTGGTGGCCTGGGCGATGCAGTGGGGCTCAGTGGGTCATGCCATATGCGTCATGCCATCAAATGTCGCAAAAAAAGAAATGATATGAAAGACAGCAGAATATGCCTAAATCACAATGGAGATTAAAGACTGAACATAACCGGAGAAATTAATTATTCATACTTAGAGAAGAAATGTGAAAACACATACTTTCTGGATTCCCAGGGTTCTTTCATTTAATTATCCCTTTCTAGTTGCGACAATGATGCAGGCGATTTCTTTGGCTGTATTGATTTTGAGCATTTTACTGTTTTTTAAGCATTTACTATATTTTGGGGGGTTAGGAGCTAGTAGGATGTTTTTTTACTGTATATATTTACCTTTAAAATGAAAGTATTTAATGTATTTTTAGTATTTACTGTGTTTCCATGTTATATTATTCACATATGCACCAAAATACCCTTTCTTTAAAAGCATCCTTGCCTAGTAAAACAACTCACATGAATCATGGATGCTAGACTCTGCCTGTAAACATACTCCTCTCGTATAATCATAGGGGAGGATCCAGTGTCATAACAGATCCACACAGTTTGAATCAGATTACATACACAGTTTGTTGAATATCATGACCCAACGTTAGCATACACAATTGACCCATGTCCCATCCAATAAGCGCCAATCTGCCCGCTGTTTTCGGTGCTGCGTTACGTAAGAACTGAGCTCCAGATCTTTCCCTGGCTCTGAACAAAATTGAGGAAGAGGAGGAGGGAGAGAGAGAAAGAGAGACTGGGGGTGAGGGAGAAAGAGGGTGGGGGGGGTTGCCCATTACAAATTTAACAGGATTGAGAGCACACATGGAGGAGAAAAGAAATATCGCAGCTTCCTCAGCCCCCATTTACCAGGCAGCCAGAGTGTTCTGAGGCTTGCTTCTATTTTACATGTCTGTTTTCAGCATGCGCTCGCTACTGTACAACGTCAACAGAAGCAGACCACTCATGGGATGTGGCCACAGAGCAGAGGGCTACCATAGTTATCCTGATGTTGGGCATGCATGCATGCATGCAAAAAAAAAAGTCACTAGGGTAGGTTTGAAATGGTGCTTTGAGAGTAGAAGATGCTGGATTCATGCTGTTTATTTAATCATTAAGATTTAATGGGAAATGCAGTGAGAATTGTTTACAGTGTCTGTGAATGGAATCAGACATCTGAAGAGGTCAATGCCTCTAGATGCTACATCACAAATTTACTGCATGAAATGATTTTGAATATGCTGCTTGCTACCTACATACAACAGTTTTCAGATAAGACATATGCAATATATGGACAAAAGTATTGGGACATGTGCTCATTAATAGTTTTTTTCCAAAATCAATTTATCCTGCTTTTGTTGGAGTAACAGTCTCTACTGTCCAAGGAAGGCTTTCTACTAAATTCCGATTGACAAAAGAGTGTCAGTGAGGTCAGGATGTTGGTTGATCACCACCTCACTCATCCCTAACTCCCATCATTCCAGAGAACAATGCTGGGGGGCTTTATACCATTCTAGCCCACATCTACTTGGCGATAGAACAGGAGCAATGGGTTGCTTGAACCTATTAGATGGATTACGGGCTATAACAAGACCAATAGTCAAATATTGGCCCACAATGTTCAGGACATTGGACTGTGTGGAGAACAGAGAATAATGTATCCTAATGAAAAGTAAAAAAAAAAAAAAAAAAAGAAAAGAAAAAGACCTAATAGAGCATTGAGCATGGCACAGTGGCGGGTGGGTAAATATTTCAGCATTCATTCCTTGGCATCACAAGTAGCTACTGGAATAGCTATTGCCAAACAGGATACATCAAACACATCATGTTAGCTGGTTTAGACACAAAGACTGTAGCTAAGATCTAATTCGGATTTTCAGGGGTAAACGAATCAGCAATCCGTAAAAGAATACTATGAAGATTAGCCACAAAGCTCATGTACTTCTTGAAGAGCTAGTGCATGAAGCTATAGGGGAGTCATCAAGCACATGGCTTGTAGTTCATGGTAGCCGGTTTGGGTGCGAGGTTTATATCTTATCTTGAGTTTATTCTCTTCCAGACAAGGACAAAATATCAGCAGTTTGCACAGATTATCTCCAAATGTGTCATCGTCTCTCTTGGGAGAACAAAGGCCCCACAATGCTCCTAGCAAGCGGAGAGCAGGAAAAAAGAAAAATAGCCTCCCCTGAATCCTGACTGAATCCTAACGTTTAGCCATCCATTGCAAATGGTTGCATGAGATATTAGGGAATGCATCTGGATGGTGACCAATTTCTATTCTCAGCTTTGACAATTACATAAAGAGCAGGGGGAAATGTTAATTAATTCTAGTGCAGAGTGCAGGTGATGATACTAACCTGAACGATAATAATAATCCCAGTGTTTCAGTGATTAAACAGCCATAGTGTCAAGTGCTGCTGTTTTTGCAGGGGCGATTGAGTTCAGCTGTTAGTTGCTCACAGTTCATGAAGCTTGTCCATGAAGTGGTCCTCAGAACCGTGCTACAAATAGACTGTTTTTATAGTATATTTCCTACCAGTGAGTGCTGTTTTTAAGAAGGCTATTTAGAATTTCGATTGCCAGAGCAAATATCCATGCACTTAAAATCCGCTTTGTAAAGACTCTTGATGATCTGGTACCAACAGCGTGAAAGAGTTCAACGGGGAGTTCAGTTGAAGATGAAGCTGCTCATCAACAAAGCATAAACAAACAATGTTAAACGGATCTATCTGAAATGCTTGGAGTGTTGCAACGGTAAATTCCCTTTTTTTAGCTTTTCCAGTTCCTTCCAATGTAACATCAGTAAAACGTTACAGGAATACTGAGTTAATCAAATGTTAAGCTACCAGGACAGCAATTGGAAAACAATCAAAAATACCAATGTACATGCCTGAGTCAGTCCAGCTCACCTGCCAGTTAAGTGGCAGTGATGACAACGTGTTATCAAGACTTGCTAACACTAAGCCACCCATGATGGAACATGTAACCTCCCTGACCTTCTAACAAATCAACACCTCACCATTAATCCCACTCATAAACACCCTCCTCCACACACTGCTCTCAATCTCCAGAGGCTCCTTCACTCATTCAGCCCCATCACATAGCTTTATAAATCACCATGGCTGCCAGGCCATTTCTACAGCCGACAGCATCCACTGCACCTCTATCCTTCATGCTTCCCTCTTACTCGAAAGGGATGAGAACCATCAATAACTCTACATTGTCCATTAATCTCCCAATGCGCATGATGCGCAGTCATTCATGAAAGGTTTTTGATACAATAAACGGTGTGGAGTGAGTGTCAAGAGTTTGAGCACTGACATTCAGAAACAGATAGAGAGAGAGAAAGAGAGAGACTCCCAGACGGCTGGGTTTTAATTAGGCTAGAAAAGGCCAGTCTGGTGCTCCCATCATTACCATGGGCTCACAGGGGGCTGTAAATTTGAGTCCCAGCGGACACACAGTCGTGTAGAAGAGTGAGGTAAGTGAAATGATAGAGTGAGAAGCTAGACTTGAGCTAAGTCTGACTTTATAAAGATCAACTCTCTTGGGGTGCCTAAATTAAACTGAACCACCAAAAAAAGAAACATCTACGATGGTTGTATGTGTGACATATAACATAAAAAGCAAATTCTTAAAGTGAGGAACCATCAGAGCAGACATCCCACCTCTCCTGCAACTCGCCGGATTCTCCCGCATGTTGATGGCGGCTCCCTGATGCCCGGAAATTGGAATTCTGTAAATCGGGCTGACTCTTGTAGTTAGACAGAGTGTAGCGAGAGAGCGCGCTACAGAGATCATCCTGATTGGTCTCTCTTTTAGCTCAGTAGACCTATCAGTGTCTCTGTGGGTGGGATTTACAGTCGACCGCTTTCAGTTCGGGTTAGTGTCATGCAGCTCTGTGGCAGTGTTCAACAGAACATTCCACACTATCCCTGTCTATAGGGTCAACATAATGGCAGTGCTGCTGCTGTTTACAGCAGTGACCCATGGGCCCATGGGGGTTAATTGACTGTAAAAGACAAGCTGAGGTAATCTAACAGCTGTCCTTCTTTCATTAGCATAGCTAATGTTATATAATGAATAGCTAGCTGTGCTGCTCCACTGATGTCTTCCATGAGTGTGATGAACTCCCTGTAAACGCTCTTAAAGTTATAACAGAACACAAACAAACACTTTATGAGTTAAATACTGTGTTTTTGCAGGGTGGGATCAGTCAGGGTCTTTAAGGCTTAAAAATAAGTGTTTGTTGAGGTAGGGTTGGAAATGAATGATTAATACCAAACAGAAAACTATCAAATAGGATTCGTTTGTCTCTGACATATGTTGCTAGATACAGCAAAACAAGCTCTCAAACTAGTTTAGGATTCAGAAGATGTTCTGAATGTTACATTAATGTTAAATAATTTACCATCATAATAATGAAGTGACAGAGGAATCACCCTATCACTCTGATTTACAAGAAAAAAAACTGGGACTTCTGGTCTGGTCCTGCCTATGTCACAAATACGAGCTGTAACAAATCTCAGGCAGTGGTGAAGCTGTGTGTCAAAACTTTATTGTAAAACATCTGTTAAACATTAATAAGCTTATGACAGACTTATGACTAAAACAAGCTTCAAATGTCTGTATGAAATGTAGAACGTCCAAAAAATGTAACTTACTAGTACGCTTAGCACATATACAACATATTACTAGAGTCCCATAGGAGAGCTAGCAGAAGTCAGCATTACCTGACCCTGACCCTAAAGTTAGGTATTAATGGCCTACACTGGAAGCCTAGTTTCAATAGTCAATAGTTCTCCACTGAATTCTACTGATGACCTAACCAAAGTTTTGCAAATTACAATGTGATTCATATCAGCATCTGAGACATAAAATATTTTTCATTGTTTGCTCAAAATGTTTTAATCCATACCTCATTTCCATTCAAAGCTATAGATATTATATGATCATATATTATGTACTTGCTTAAAAGGTCAGTGATGTGAGTACTCTAGTACTCTATTTGAGAAAAAAAACAAAAACATTCTTCACATTTTTTGTCATTTCTTGACATCAAAACACAAGGAAGAACCGTAATCAGTACAAACTGGAATCTGTTGATGTAGAATTAAAATTGGATGGACTCCTGTGATTATATTAGATTACACTAGATCTTTAGCTGAGCACTAGGCCAACAGACATTCAAATGAGGTACACTGTACATCACATCACAGCTAATTCATCTAATCCTGCAGACTACAATTGGAAAAACATCCGCTTGGCAGGGGTGACTCTGTAGTTTGAGTGCTAGGTCACTGATTACAGGGTTGTGTGTTTGATACCCAGGTTTACTAAGCTGCCACTGTTGGGCCTTTCAGCAAGACCCTTAACTCTCTCTCTTTTTCTAAGCTGGGATATATGAAGAGAAAAATTAAAATATAATAAGAAAAAAGTAAAATATGCTTAAATGATGACTGATTATTTTAAGCCACGCAAAAGTGATAATCTTTTAAAGACTAGGCAAATACATACTAACAGATGTCTTGCAAGACATCTATCAATGTTGTATAAAGAGTACACTTGAACCAAACATGACATGCAGTGGCAATTTACATGTTTATACATTTATAAGGCTTGACCCACTAAGGAGTTTGACTGAACTGCAAAAAGAAGCACCGAAAATGCTTGCAAATGTTGTTCCATAATTATTCTTAGGTCAACTTTAGAGTTTTATGTAGAGAGTTTATACAGATTATGTAGCTAGTTAACCTGATCCCATATATATTTCGCCTTCAAAGGTGCTTTAGTAAAGGCAATGGTTCTAAATGTATCAGCCTTAACATTAACGCCTTGTTTCAACACTTATTGTCCATTATATCAGCTCCACTTCCCATAAAGGAGCATGTTGCAGTTCTGTAATTCCATACTGTAGTCCTGTACATTTTGTATGCCTCCTTTCCCCCTCTTCTTCAATGGTCAGGACCCCACAGCTATTATTTGTGTGGTGGGTCATTCTCAGCACTGAAGTGTGGTGGTGGTGGTGTGTGTTAGTAGTGTGTGCTGAGCTGGTATGAGTGGATCAGACACAGCAGTGCTGCTGGAGTTTTTAAACACCTCAGCGTCACTGCTGGACTGGGAACAGTCCACCAACCAGAAATATTCAACCAACAGCGTCGTATGGGCAGCATCTGATGAAGCTGACCACTGATGAAGAACTTAAGGATGGCCAACACAAACTGTGCAGCAACAAATGAGCTTCTGTCTCTGACTTTACATCTACAAGGTGGACCAACTAGGTAGAAGTGTCTAATAGAGTGGACAGAGAGTGGACAGACGCAGTGTTTAAACACTCCAGCAGCACTGCTGTGTCTGATCTACTCGTACCACCAGTGCAACACACACTACTAACACACAACCACCTGTGTTTCTGTGTCACTGCCATGCTGAGAATGATCCACCACCCAAATAATACCTGTTCTGTGGAGGTCCTGTGAGGTCTTGAGCATTGAAGAATGGGGTGAGAGGAGGCTAACAGAGTATGCAGAGAAACAGACAACGAGACAAAGAAACAACTACAAAGAGATGATAAAACAGGGAGCAGGTATTAATGTTATGGCTGATCGGTGTATAGAGAACCTTGGCAAGTCAAGTTAAGCACAGTTAAATGGTTCTTCTCTATAAGTCTCTTTTTTGTAAACACTTGTAACAGTGAAAAAAATATTTTGGGACATTTTCAGACCCTCATACACAAAGTAATATTAGACAAAGAGAATATAAGAAAATTGATAATTTACTAAAGAAAATTATTAGCTTACCTCATTTACTATCCTTTATAGCTATCTTAGCTTCACACAAATACAAACAATGCAGTTAATCATGTACGAATGGCCTGAATTGAGGTTGGATGGGATTTCTGACCACATTCTCTAAAACTTGTCCAACCTAGCAACAATTGCCTCAGGGGTAAGGCCATAGGTAGGTCAAATGTGAGGGGAAAAAAGCTAATTCTACTGATGACCTAATCAAATAATGGAGAAGTACTGACCTTTCCAGGCCAACAAACGCTTACATAAAGTCCTAAGAAAAGCGTTATTAATATGGAAGCACACCTCTCGGGCAGAACCTGTAGTCACACTGCTTCAGCCTGACTAGCCATGAGGGTAATCGAATCATTTTCTTGTTCTCTTTCTCTCTCATCCTCCCTCTCTCTCGCTCCGTCACTAATACAGTTCTCTCTGGCTTGGTGCCAGAGATGCAACCTGACTGTCGATGCTTATTCTATTACTGGTCTGCTGAGGCAGGATGCTGGCCGGCCTGTGGCCAACAGACATTGATCTGTGCAGCTGAACGTCGTCCAGAACTCAGCCCACTCGCTCCAGCAGCCAACATTGCGCACACTTTAGAAGAAGAGTGTGTGTGTTTAAATCACAGAAAAAGGAAATCAAGTTGCTCATATTTGCTTTTAATAGACCTCAGAGTGTATTACAATTAAAAATATTAAGGTTTATCTGGTCTTAATGCGCTAGCCGATGGTTTAGCTTGTCATTTTTTTATTTGTCAGCATGAGGAACAACCTCAAAGAGGGCACCTAGAGGTCTTCTGAGTGTGACAACAGGTATTTGGCTCCCAACTGCTCAGTGCACGACTGTCGCATAAGATCAGGTTTTACTGAGCTCTTAGTTTTGGGGCCAGTGGAGGCGGCCCTGGGCGGAGGTGTGATTTGCTGTCGAAGGGAAAAGAGATACACTTAAATGGATGGACTCATGGATGCATAGATAGATGAATGGATGGATGGATGAATTAATGAATTCATTGGACGACCATCTAGAACATTGGTTAGATATCTTTTGCTAGAAACATTTGCTACGCTAGCATCACTGTACAATATGTAAATATGTAAAATTGTAGCATACTGAGTCATACTGAAGTAAAAAAAAATTAATAAAGAGTGATGCTGATATGTAACCCCCCCAAATCAAGGGTACTAATAAGGATGTTTTCTTGCTTCTGCTGGAGTAACTCTACTCTACTGTCCAGGGAAGGCTTTCTACTAGATTCTGGAGTTCTGCTGTGAAGATTTTTGATTTTTGTTTGCATTCAGTGACAAGCGCATTACTGAAATTTCCCTTTCCAACTTCTAAGCTCATCCCTTTATACCCCTCTAGCCCATACTTGGCATTGGCCATGATGCCAACAGGTTCCTGTTTATCTTCTTCTATTGGTAATATTTTTCTACAGTGACTAAAAGTTGTTTTGTGCTTTTGCACATCTTTGTCAGCAATGTGTTCAAATTAAAGTGGCTGAATGTATTCTTTGGAAGAGGTGTCCACAAACATTTGGACAAATTTCCAAACTCATACATGTTCCAGCTTTATTTTGTTAGCTAGGTAGCTAGCTAGTTAGCATTAATCTCAGCCTGTGCCATGTTTTCAGAAGTCGCTCCCCCCTTCTACTTTGAACTGCATTGTGGGATCGACACCATACTCAAAAATCCACCAATTCTAAGTATGCTTGTTGTCATTTTGGCAACTTTAGAACTTGTAAAGATACTAGACTACTGTTCAGGAGGTGAAAATTATTTACTATATTAATTATTGTGTTTATTTTATTTGATAATAACAGCTACCGTGTAGATTAGGAATTCTAAATATAAAAAAAAATAAAACTTTAGAAGGTATTTTTGTAAATGAAGGAGGTTTTTAAATGCGAGATAACATACTTGAATTCTATATTTTTAGATACATTTTCTCAAGATTCACATTTTTTAAATATTCTTTTTATTTAAACTTCTTCTTGTGGAGGCATGTTCAATCTTCTCAGTTTCCATTACATTTATTGTTCTGGACAAAATAAAAATTTCTATTTAATTTTAAAAACTGCATACTAATTAGTTGAAATCTATGAAATTAGTAGTGAAATTAGTATTACATAGTGCCATATTAAAATCATGTTATACCAGTATCTTCAAAATAACTGTGTAATATTATTTGAAAAAAATGTTGGGATGCATGATAGTATACCACAGCAGACCTGCAACGGGAGCTTCTCTGCTTCCCCCTTTGGAGTGCTTTAAAGCAAGGAAGACAGAGCCTATTACTATCACTATAATTTGTCAGCAGTGCATGAGCAGACCAGGTATAGTTCATCTCGGACTGGCTGTAGCTACCTGAGGGACGTGCGCTCTATTTTCAGCATCAGTGACCTTCACTTTTGTGTGTTGAATGTCCTTAAGACATGTTATACTAACTGTAAATAGCAGAGTGTCATCCCATGCGGTTCTGGGCCATTCCACCTTTCGTTGTATCCAGCCTTTATAGTGCGCTCTTGACACACTTAATTCTTTGTCATGAATCACTTTTCAATCGACTAGCTGAGTCGTTTATAATGGGGAGAGAGGGACACAACTAATGTGAGGTTAAATGTAACATTGACTTTGTAACAATTTCCAGCTGAAAGCTCATGCTTTTAGTCCTCTTTTTTCCCACAGGAAAACCATTTGTGAATTCTGACCATTATTCAAGAGATATTTCTCAAGATTATGCTTGTTTTTGTGCCTTAAGTAACTTAACTTAATCACTAGTGTATATTTTGTTATATAGTTATAGTTATATATTTAACTCTTCCTCCTGGTGCCTGTATCATTTTGAAGCATATTAACAACTCACAGGGAGAGCTAGCCCAGATAAAGTACAGCCTCCACACCGGGGGGGTAGTTTAAACACAGTGTTTAAACAACGTAACAACATCCCTCACATAAATGTAAAATATGCAATGCATGTCTGGACATTTTTATGCACATGCTTCTTTTCACTGATCAGTTATTTTTATACATTTACGTTGGAAAGCTAACTTGACTTAAGCAACATAGAATTTGGCTTTTAAACTGGCCCCTTAGTCCATTACAATTTAACAGGAGTTCATAGAATTCATACATATATGACATACATATTTTAAGATTCCTGTCCTGTCCTCTGGTAGCGTTGTTTTGCCAAACACACACAACCCACAGAAGAATTGCAAAAACAGCGTTGCTACAGCTTCATTCATGTTGCTTTTTTCTGTTATGGGGCTTCCAAAAAAGGAATTAATGCACAAAACATCCCGCAGAAACTGCAAGAATTTTATATTCTGCTAAGGTTATGTTTAGGATGGTGTTTAGAATAAGGGTTAGGTTAAGTATAGGCTTAGGTTGATGTGTAGGTTCAATTAATAAAAGTATGCAGGTTAGGGTAAGGGTTAGGTTAAGGTTAGAATTAGGTTTAGGTGTAGTAGGTTAGCTTTAGGTTTAGGTTGAGATGTAGGTTCCAGTACGTTTAGGTGTAGTTGGGTCACTTTAGGTATAAGTTGAGATGTAGGTATAGGTAATAAATTTAAACTGGTTAGGGTAAGGCCTAGTTTAAGAATTCGGTTTTGGTGTAGTAGTGTAGCTTTAGGTGTAGTTTGAGGTGTAGGTTCAGGTAATAAAATTACACTGGTTAGGGTAAGGGCTAGTTTAAGAATTCGTTTTGTTGTAGTAGGGTAGTTTAGGTGTAGGTTGAGGTGTAGGTATAGGTAATAAAATTAAACTGGTTAGGGTAAGGGCTAGTTTAAGAATTTCGTTTTGGTGTAGTACGATAGCTTTAGGTGTAGGTTGAGGTTTAGGTTCAGGTAATAAAATTACACTGGTTTGGGTAAGGCCTAGTTTAAGAATTCAGTTTGGGTGTAGTAGGGTAGCTTTAGGTGTAGGTTGAGGTGTGGGTTGAGGTAATAAAATTACACTGGTTAAGGTAAGGGCTAGTTTAAGAATTCGGTTCTGGTGTAGTAGGGTAGTTTAGGTGTAAGTTGAGGTGTAGGTATAGGTAATAATATTACACTGGTTAGGGTAAGGGCTAGTTTAAGAATTCGGTTTTGGTGTAGTGGGGTAGCTTTAGGTGTAGGTTGAGGCGTAGGTTCAGGTAATATAATTACACTGGTTAGGGTAAGGCCTAGTTTAAGAATTCGGTTTGGGTGTAGTAGGGTAGTTTTAGGTGTAGGTTGAGGTGTAGGTTTAGGTATAAAAAAATCACTGGTCGCTTTGTAACATTCTCTAATCTAATAGTCTATTCTCTGCGTGTCTGGGCTGCGTCCAACTATGTTCAGTACACAATTAACAACTCCTGAAATGGCATTTTAGTCGCATATCTACAAATTCCTCTTGAGACCAGGATGCACAATTAACTCTACCAAAGGTCTAAGTTTTAACGTTTCACATTTTTTGTAATATTTGTAATATTTTATTAAAAACTAACTTCTTGGTTGTTCCCCACTGTCCCCTAGTCATTACTCATGCAATTGTGTAGAGACTCTCTGTACTCTTCCACCGTGCACACTCGACATAGCCTAGATAGCTTCCCAGCATGTGTACCTCAGCTGGGAAAAATAGTTCATTGTGAATTCACCTCATTTTACCTCTTGGATAACCTTCTGCGACTTTATCGACGGGCCAAAATCACGAAAAGCTGTTATCCTTTTTAGGCTCATGTACTTAAATCTTAAAATCTCAGCTCACTGGATAAACTGCTCAAATCCCAGTTTTGTCGTGACGTAAGGCGTCAATCAGCACCCTCGAACAAATGGTGAGAGGGACTAAAAGGTTGCCGTCCTCACAATCCAATACAATCCAATACAATCCAATACAATCAGATATTCCAACTGATTATGTAGATGGAAAAATGGCACTGAATAAGGTTGAGGGCCGGGTACAGTCAAGTCTGCAGGAAAAAGCTTATGCAGGGATTACACATAATGCTAAACGAACAGGATATCGTGGGCCTAAGCGAGTGAACCAGGTGGTGTTAGAGGATTAGGAGACAACAAACAAACACACACACACAAATATGCTCACAGGCAGATATACAGTGCTACTGCACTTGATACAACTATATACACACATTCTCCAAAGAAGTGCACAGAAAACCAAATCAGCATTTCATCGCTAACCTTCTTAATACACGCTAATTTCAAAAAGCGAGCAGCTGCAAATCCCATCAGATTTTGTTTGAATGGGATTTGGGAATTTTGCCGTGAGTGGATTAGGCAGACATGTGTCCTTTTGAGGAGAAATTGGAGAAGATCTACCATAAAATCACCTTTGTGTTTACAGATTGAACCGTAGAACTGAGCCATCACTGAAGATGTAGGTGTAATACTATGCCAGATTTGAAGTTTGAATTTACAGGCAATGAAAAATGTTTTATTTGTATTAAATAATCTATTGCTTTATATTCAATTCTCTTAATTTTGATACATTTTTGTGTAATTTTGCTTTTATGGATCTGAAATTAAGCTATCAAAATGTCTACAATTGAAGTGTAGCATAACCAGTTTATTGCATTAACTGGTTATGAATTACAGCCATTTAAGCCACATTAAAGTCTGTCAGAAACTAACAAACATAAACATAGAAGTAGCAGTTAACAATTCCCTGAAGTCTGGAACCTGTAGACATCACCAACTGCTGAGTTTCTCTTTTTGACATGCTTTTCTGCATGGGATTTACTACAGCTGCCTTCAGTTGCTGCTTGTTCATGGGTCTTTCTTTCTCTTTAGCTTTGTCTTCATTAAGTAAAAAGCATTCAGAGTTGGGTTGAGGTTAGGTGACTGACTTTTAAGAATTACATTTCTTTGTCTTGGTTCGTCTTTGTTCTTGGATATATTTTACACTGTGTTTTGGGTGATCTGCATCCTATCAGTGTTGCAGCATTTGCCTGAATCTGAGCAGAAAGTAGAGCTCTATACACTTCAGAATTCATCCTGATACTTCTGTTAAACATCATATCATCAGTACACACCAGTAAAACCCAGTTCTATTGACAGTCATACATGACCATGTCTTAACAGTGCCTCCACCATGTTTGACAGATGATGTGGTATGCTTCGAATGACCAAAAAGGTCACTTATTTTGGCCACTCATTTTCAGGTCATGTATTGGTGTTTATTGATAAGTAGTAAACACAGCCTCTGTGCCCAGTCAAACTTAAAGCACTATACATATTTAAGCAAATTGTAATGTTCCCCTGTCTTTTCATAATGTAAAAATATAAAAAAAGAAAAAATTATCATGGCTTGTGCAAAAGACACCCTAAGCATTGTATTAGGATTTTTAAATTATTACTAAGACAACCAGGGAGAAGAATGTCTTGGACCACTGATACTTTCACAGGTTTTCTGCCAGGTGCAAAATTTTGTGAACTGTGACTTTTCCACACAAAACCTTTTTTAAAACCTTATGTTTTAAAAATAGGGATGATAGAACATTTTTGACTGTTTCACCTCCAAGTCCAACATGTTCTCAATCAGGCTAAGAAAAGGAATTGAGTGAGACAAGACTGCCAGTGAGTCAAGAGCACTCTGTTCCAAAAATGTGTTCAGAACACCCAGCTAAATTCATTATATCAGCTTCCTTATCTCCTCACACAGTCTACAACAGCCACAAATCCAGAACCTCTTAGACTGAGGAGGAAGGATGATGTCACACTTCCTCATTTCCTCACAGAGAGGTCTCAGACTTTATCTGTGTTAGTCAGTTTCCTTTCTTCCCTGATCTCTAATTAGTTGATGAGTAGCAAGCTGGCTAATGCTACAATGTTTACTTTTAGGCTGATTAATGTGAATTCACGCCGACTAATAGATAGATAAATAGACGGTTTAGTAAGCTTTGTTGGAGACCATGATCATGTAAAGGTAAACTGAAGTTCTGAAAGCACTTCTGAAAATTAATGAATTAAAATCCATATATTAAAATCAATTAAATATATATTAAAGTGACATTTCACTTTTATATCCATTAACTAGTAGCTTAAAAATCAAGGTTCCGCTGATTTTATCCACCGTTCTAGTCTATTGCATTTAAACAGAAACTGGATAGAGATCAATTAAGAGAGATATTAGAGAAAGATTAAACACACCTCAAGTCATACAGCGAAGTAGGACTAGTTAAGTTAGCAATAGTCTACCAAAGACCAGCAACTTATTTCACTGAATTTCTTTTCCCCAAAACCTGTATTTAAGGGTTTCTCCTAAAACCCCACATTCAAGCCAAAAAGAAACTTTAGGCATGTATTATTTTTTATGCATGAATTACATATGAATCGTGAGGACAGTGCTGGTCCTGAATCAGTGCAGAAAGGCTGCACAAAGGCTTCTCCTGCTCGATGATTTATTTTTACCCTCACGGTTCTTCCCTCCCGTTTGACAGGTAGAGATGTGGATTTCTCCGACACCTTTCTGGCCTCTGACTCAGAGACACACACACATATCCACACACAGGGTCAGATACATGCACACTTCAAACTGGGACGCTACAGACAAGGAGGCTTGAGTCTGACGTCCAGCTTATCGCTCTCCACAGGGAGGGATGAGGTCAGATTGCTGGCATAAGTAGGTGTATAAGGGATAAAGGGGTGAGAGAGAGTCTCTTTGGACTCTCAGGTTGGGTCAGGAAGTTGAACTAGGCACTGGTAGCCCTTTCTCAGTGTGGCTTCTTTATGATTCTGGAAGCTATTCTTAAAAAGAGAGGTCCTTGGAATGATGTCATCATAGAACCACATTTGGTTCCCTACACAACCTTTCAATGAATGTGAATGTGACCAAAATGGCTCCCTATTTACTTTATTGGCTCTGACCAAATAGCCACATATAAGAGGTTCTACGTAATAGAGAATCATTTTAACCAAGCACATAATCATTAAAAACATTCAAATGGTTCTTTGAGTATTTTCCTTTTTCACACTTTGGCATTTCCATCACTTTGGTGGAGACTGATCTTGGTCTAGGGTTAATGTTGGGGGTAACCCTAACTCAGAGCTCAAATCAAATGTAATTATTCAGGGCTGTTAATCTAACAGGGCACAGCTGGGCAAATATTGCAATATTTTTGCTTACCTGAAAAAGGTACTGACCACTGTTGTGTAACTATTGCCTTTCCTAAAGAACCCTTGGCTAACCCCCATTTTAAAGGTGATTTTCTACAAAACTATCTATGGAATTGATTTGACACATTTATAAAGTGTCAGTCTAGTCAATGAACCAAGTACCACCTCACATCAACTAAACTGGATCAGTTGTTAGGACACACCATCTAAACATCTGAAATACTCCTTTAACATACCTGGGTCCTCCTTCCCAAGTGCTTTGCGGATCTGTTTTTCAGCTATTCGAATTATTCGGTCAATGTCCATGACGCTCTTCTCAGTTTGTGCGTCCAACACAGTGATTTCCCGGCCTCTCCACACTCTTTAAATACGCCCCCCTCCCTGCTTCCTATGAAGACTATAAATACACCTTTCTGTCATATAGTCATAGTATAAGGATGAAAACGGTGGGATCAACGGTCATTTGTTCAGGAGCCACGAGGTCTTTGAATAACAAATGTGGTTTAGTTGAGCACATGCCTCACAGAAATCATACAAATAGGAAGCATTTTGGCTTGTGGGCTTTTTGTTTTGGTGGTTAGAAAAAGGATATCTGTCCTTTTCAATGAAATGCATTCTGAGAAATAAATCCGCAAGCTGGGGTGACTCACATTAAATGGTTACACTATGCAAGAAGGTTGAGCTGTATTATATTCATTTGTAGGCTTTAGCATCCAGGAGACGGGAGGAGAGAGGTCCAAATTTGTGTGAACGTATCTGGAAATATCACCAGAGGAGAGGAAAGAAAATAGTAAAATAAACAATGAAATGAAATAATGAAAGAAATGAATATTAGATTAATCATTAACATAAAAAAATTGAGATTTACTCAACCTATGGACTTTTTGTAAGTAATTTTATAAGAATTCATACTAAATTATCTTTCTTTAGAAGATAATTTAGTATGTTTAAGAAATAATGCCTAAAGGAAGTAAACATTTCTGACTTGATAAGATCACTTTAAATAATAGTAGTAAGCAATTTTTAAGCATTTTTAAGCAAACTGACTCATTTTTGAATAAATTTGACATATAAACAGAACAGGGACAGAAACAGAATAGGACATTTGAAACACATATTACTTTTGAACTATATATATATATATATATATATATATATATATATATATATATATATATATATATGCAAACTGGCTGAGTTGCTGTAACAGTTTACAAAGTTATAACAGTGGGAAACCTCTTAAGCTCCAGCAGATCCTGGCTTTTATACACTGCTATAATTTTAGAAACTGTTACAGCAACTCAGCCAGTCTGCATTGCTTGCATTGCATTGCTTTAGTAACCCTTAAGCTAGTAATACTTGCTGTTTGACCATGCGTTCACATAGACAATTTGATACGCCATGAACGTAACTGTTCAAATACTTGCCTATGTGCCACGCATGTTACTGGCGGCTTCCACTAGAGGACAGACCTGAGAACACTGACCAGGTATCCACATCAATTTTTTAAAATAATACTGATAAAATAATCTCTCACCAACTGTTCTGACGAGCCTATTTGTCATTGTGTAGCAGCAAGGACACGCCATGCAGATGCAGGTAATTGCAGACTTGGCCTTTCGTCAAAACCAAAACGTAAGCCATTTTGGTGCTGCTAAGCATCTGCACTGCCCCTACCGCTTTTTGCGTGTAGAGCACCTTGTGTAAATGCAGCATTAATACCTGCTGCACTAAATGGATGCAGGATACTTAAAGCAGCCATTGTAGGTATGCGAACACATAGTTAACAGCTAGTATGTCTCTAGACTAAGGGTCTAATGAGTCACATACACATAAGTCACAGAGCATTAGGGGATAAAATAAATTTGTAGACTTGTAGACTAATTTATTCATTTACCTAACTTATTTTTAAAGCAAAATAAAGTGTTGGTTTTACAATCTGATATTTTTACAGCAAGCTTATAATGTCATAATAAGCAATAAACCTGCATGTAGGATGTCTACACTTGCTACAGCAGTGTCACACAGAATGGAAAACAGCCTCAAACGAGGCAAAGTGGAAAGGTTACTCTCAAGCAGCCTGGGAGGTTTAAAAAAGGTCAAGCTGAAGCTCATTCTAAACCCGCAGACATCTTTGTAATCAGCCTCTGTGGCTGGGCTTCAATTCCAAACACCTTCTATCCTGTGCAGCTCTCATCTCAGAGGCCTATCACTCTGTCAGCAGGACACAGACTTGAGTGACTCTTTGAAGACCTCAGTCACTCACACTAAGGTTTAGAGATCTAAACTAAGACCTTTCACCATGTACTCACTGAGACAAGTCCAGTGTTCACGTGCATGAAGAACACTGTGTCAGTCCAAGTATAACAGAAGCGAGACAGGTATAGTTAGTCTCCCAAGGCAGATTTCTGCCTATTGTCAGAGAGTCTGGTGCTCTTTAAGGATTAACATGGTCAGGAACAAAGAAAAAAAGACAAATTATGATACCTAATGCAATTTCACTGTTTGAACACCAGACACCAATCAACAACCTCATGCCAAACTCACTCAATCATGTTCATGCACACTCCTCATGCCTCCCTATAGCTCTATACTGGATGGTTGCACACAGGATCATTTTCTGAATTCAAATTCTGTTCAAAATATAGTGAGAATATTGAATAATGAACGTTGTATAATGAATCTAATCAAATTGTGAGATGCGTGCTGGTTGGAATCCTGGGTCATGCTGCTTGCCATCAGCTGCCGGAGTCCAAGAAAGCACAATTGGCCTTGTTCTTTCAGTGGTGGGTTGATGGCACTTCCTTCTCTCATAACTCCTAAGCTGTGTCCCAAACTGTGTCCTATTTACAATCCCTCCACATGCAAAAATCCAGATCACTATATAGAGCACTGTTAAAGGGGACAGAATTCAACAAGGTAGTGAATGGTTTCGGTGTGTGAGCTCAGTGTACTGTGCCACAGCAGAGTGCGTGGCGGAAACAATCTGAGCGATGGTTGGTCTTCCTCAGAGAAACTGCACGCATCGATAAACCAAACTACATGATGGATTATGGGTAGTCCACATCCGTTTAGTGTACATCGTTTGTACACTAAATATTCCAGTGCACTGTGGGATTGTTCAGCATTTCTTTTTTGGACACTACTACAAAATGACTGACCCCAAAGCAGAAAATGTGCATATGAACATGTGAATAGGGCACAGTTTCGGGCACAGCACTACTGTGAGGTTGGTCATAAGTTAGCTTTCATTTTCCCTGTGTGGGCAGCATTGTGTGATAGGGTAGTCCTAACTAGTGGGTGGGAACTGTAAATGGTTTAATTGGGGAGAAAACTGTAACAGGTGGCTGGCTTCACATGTTTTGGAAGACACGGGCTAGTCTTCACCCTGCTAGTGTTGGGGGCATTGCTAGTGATAGGGGGAGTTCACATGAACAGGTAATTGGGTAATTAAAAATATAAAAAAGGTAACGCATGATACTATAATGCTGAAATATTTAGCCATAGTGTAGTCTTTCATAATTCTGTATACTGCCCTTATTCTAAGGGTGATAAATGACCCTAGTGGTGTACAGCTGTCATGGAGGTGTGAAGGCAAAGTCTCACTTTCACTAATGTTTGGGTCACTCTACAAAAAGCCATTCAGTTTCAAACAAAACAATCAAGGGCTTTTCTCTGTTGCTAAAGATGGTGGTGGTAGTGGTCATTTTTGACCCATAAAACAACACAATGGTTAATAATATATATTTAGTTGTATGGCTTTTGTAGAAATGTCTGTTAAATATACTTTTATTTCATTTTCAGAATCAAATTACTGTAATTTTACAGTAAAATATTTTACATTGTGCTCATAGCAAAGATAAGGCCGGGATCACCCAAGAAGGCATGTGGATACAAATAAAGTTGAAATAAGAGAACAAAGACACGTTGCTTATAGACAAGACAGGGAGAAGCCCATGATCCCCAGTACTGTTTTCTACTGCTAACTTAAACTAAGCTGGAAAAGCAAACTTAGCTTTCTATGAAATGACGAAATGCATGAATGTGTGACCAGTCCCGATAGTGTTAATTTAAGTGAGGCTAGAGACTAGTTGTGATTTCTTGTCACACTGGAGGGCAATAATACCTAACAGATACTGGCGATGGCTTTATAAGAGAAGTGGTTCTAACTGAGTTTTGATGGAACCACAGAATTGAAAGGTTGAAAGTTTTGCAGCTCCAAGGGGCTCTTTTTATAAACACTGCTTGCAAACAGATTTGTTTTTCTGAGACATTCTCACATGGTATGTGGCAGTAATTTAAGCATGCACCACCATTTTATTTGAAGGAAATGTACATTTCATACATCAAAGCAGGCTGAAGCAGAATTTCAAGTAACCCGCTCAGAGACTGAGCTTTTCCAATGGGAGACAAGAGCCCGCAATTACTGCAGTCAGAAATATAGGCCACACGGCAAATTGTTGTATTGTTATCATCACAGGAGGAGGGGTGCTTTCTGTTGCAGTGGAAAAAGACCTGATCATGTGCCGACTGCAGATTATTTGGGAAGAGAGGAAAGGGGGTTGGTTTGAGTCTGCCAAAAAAACAGTGACAAAGAGGTGTGGGAATGGGGTAGAAGAAAGAGGAAAGAAGAAATACTTATAGGTGTTTTTTTGTGATTAGGACAAGGGAGATGTTTTGATGAGAAGCCATACAAATGATGCTGTTCATTTAAGAGTGAGGGCTTAAATCCTCAATCTGGAAACTCTTCAACTGCCAATCCAGGTTTTGGGACAGGAACAAAAGAGGGCTTTGGAACAGCCAGCTCATGTAATCATCAGCATCACCAAATATCAATAAGCTCTGTCATCCTAATCTCCTAGGTACCACTAATGCCAGGGACATCAGGGACCGGCCCCCACCACTTTTTTGAAATGCCCAGTTTTTGTTCAGTTTTAAAAGACTGTTCTATAATGTTCTATAAATGTTATTTAGCAGCACAAACTTGTAGCCATTTATTAATACCCTCAATGCACCACCTGCTTCAGTGCTAGCAGTAGTCAATCAAATGTACCTATTACTCCAGATCCAATCAGCAACATCAGCTATGGAGATGTTTGTTAATCATTAATAAAAATGATCAAACTAGTAAATTAGCTTCATAATAAGATCTTAATAAGATCATAATAAGATCTTTGTCATTTGTTGAAGTCACAGCCTTCACTGGCAATACCAAAGGTGAGTTCCAATACAAAAATCTCTTATAACTCATAGAAACAAGTGGAGAAATTCTGAAGCCAATAAACTTTCAACTGACACCATGTTTGTTAATGTTAATCTTTTGAGCGCTAGGTTATTAATCCTAATGCAGAAACTACCATGAATTACTTGTTAACAGTTTTGCATATTTTGTGTCCCACATGGTTCTATTTTAGGTCTATAAAAGTGATAATTATGAGAGCAATGCCATTATGAGGGTGAGGAACTGAACTGTGGGCTAAATAACAGGGTTTAAGGAGTAAAGCAGAGGTCATCAGACAAACTTACACTACCATTAAACTGACTGGATTCAAATCAAGACTGGTTTGAAAGAGGTTTGAAATTTCCCTTTAAAGGTTTAAATAACCTTCTTAGTTAATAGTTCTTCCTAGAACATTTGCATTAGGCAGTTAAGTTCTCTAAATCTCAAACAGTTCTTCATATTCACCTATCACATTTACGTTTATTCAACTGATTCAAAGTCAGTTGACTCATTCATTGGTTCATTTAAAGTATTATTGGCTTTCAGTCCTGTGTTGCCACCTGAAATACATTTTTGGTTGAACAGAAGAACAGTGTGATTTTTCTATGGCATTGCACCAGTTAAATTGCTACCTAGTGTAGTTGGCTTTGTAGTAGATGAAAGAAAAGCCTCAAGGAATACACATGTTGTCCAATTATTGCTTCTCATCTCCAGACCTGAGGACCCCCTTAATGGGAGTTAAGAATCATTGACCTAATTGATTGCAAAACAAGAGATTGAAGAAGGGAATTAAATGCACATTGTTTAGAGAATTACCATGTCATGGACAAAAAGAGGTAGAATTATTAAGTTCTATAGTGACAACTGTAAATATGAACTCCAGTGCTGTCATGTGAAGAGAGATTAGGTTTAAAACACTGGATGTTTTCATTGAAAGGTTCAGTACCAAAACAAAAGTTGTTCATCAGTTGGGCCACCTAGCATTACCCCTTGAAGACCTGTATGTTTAAACAACATAAAGGCAACACTTCAAGCTCAAGGAACATCAGTGTCAGATCGCACCATCCGTCATTGTTTGAGCCAAAGTGGACTTCATGGGAGATGACCAAGGAGGACACCATTGTTAAAAACAAATCATAAAAAAGCCAGACTAGAATTTGCCAAACTACATGTTGACAAGCCCCAAAGCTTCTGGGAGAATGTCCTATGGATAGATGAGATAAATATGAAACTTTTTGCCAAGGCACATCAGCTCTATGTTCACAGCTGGCAAAATTAACTTAATTAATTATCAAGAAAAGAACACTGTCCCTACTGTGGAGGGACATGGATGAGGCTCTGTTATGTTCTGGGGCTGCTTTGCTGCATCTGGCACAGGTTGTCTTGATTCAGTGCAGGGTACAATGAAATCTCAAGACTATCAAGGGATTCTAGAGAGAAATGTGCTGCCCAGTGTCAGAAAGCTTGGTCTCAGTCGCAGGTTATGGATCTTGCAACAGGATAATGACCCAAAACACACAAATAAAAACACCCAAGAATGGCTAAGAGGAAAACATTGGATTATTCTGAAGTGGCCTTCTATGAGCCCTGACCTAAATACTATTGAGCATTTTTGAAAGGAGCTGAAACATGCCGTCTGGAAAAGGCACTCTTCAAACCTGAGACAACTGGAGCAGTTTGCTCATGAGGAGTGGGCCAAAATACCTGCTGAGAGGTGCAGAAGTCTCACTGACAGTTACATAAATTGTTTGATTGTCTCAAAAGGTTGTGCAAAAAAAAATAAAGTTTCTGTCCAGGCCTGTTTCATGAGTTTATTTTTTTAAATAATTCTTTTGAAGCATGGTTGAAAAGCAATGTCTGACTTTCATTGGTTAATTCCCATTGCATTTTTATTTATTATTACTTTTGTCAGATTCATTTACATTTACATCTACATTTATGGCATTTAGCAGACACTCTTATCCAGAGCGACTTACAAAGTGCTTTGCTATTTACCCAAGAAAAACCTCAGCTAGAATAGACCAATAATTCAAGATACCTCTAAGCTTAGACATTACTAAACACAGGCCATAAGGTGACCATAGTACTCTAATCGTCCAAGTACTCTCGGAAGAGGTGGGTCTTCAGGCTGCATTTGAAGCCAGCGTGCGACTCGGCCGTTCGGACACCCAGGGGAAGCTCGTTCCACCACTTTGGTGCCAGGACAGAAAAAAGCCTGGACGCTTGTCTTCCCCGGATTTTGAGGGATGGCGGGTCGAGCCGAGCTGTACTTGAAGCTCGAAGGGCTCTTGGTGCAGATCGGCTTTTGACCATTGCCATCAAGTACGGAGGGGCTGGTCCGTTCTTGGCTTTGTAGGCCAGCGTCAGGGTTTTGAATCTGAAGATTTAAGTTATTTCTGTGACCACTGTGGGTTTTTCTTTCATTAACCGAAGGGTACCAACAATTTTGCCCACGTGTGTAGATATAGGTACATGTGGGCCAATAGTGGCGAAGAGAAGGCAGAACTAAGGCAGTTTAATCAATGGCTGCATGCAGATGTAGGTACATGTGGATCAATAGTGGCGGCAAGAAGGTGGGACCTAAGCAGGTTAACCAATGTTTAATGTATACTGATAGAGTAATGTTTAAAGCTGTGAAAATCTGCACACAGAACATGTGGCGACTGTATGAACAAACACTGACATATACGCAATTAAAATACTAGACAGTATATGCACAAAAGGTAAACTGTAAATTGGCAAAATTGCTGCCAAAAAATATAAAAATGCTGGGAATAGTCTTAACACTATACTACAAAAACTCTGTGTGCCACGAGAGTACACCGCTCTTCAGACAGTGCTGCTTCTGGCAGCGTCATTTGGTGATAGTAAACAAGGGGTTGGGGACGTGGTTGGTTACCAGACCTTCAAACTTTGACTTTTGCTACAAGTTATTAGCAAGTTCTGATATTTTCTATAATTCAACCTCTGTTAGTAACGAAGGCCATTTAAGAGACATGATGCAGTAGGCTTCTTAAATCTCAGTGTTAAATAACACTGACATTCCTCCATTTAAGTATAGAGTATGTTAAGTATATATATTAAGTACATACAGGGCAGATTAGCATGTCACTATGTTTTGACGTCTACTGTTAAATCGTCTAATGTCAACTAAAAAGCTGAGAATAGAGTGTCTGTCAGCTAAATTTGAGGCATTGTACATATACATGTAAAGGCACAGCAGGCATTTGCAGCCAAAGCTGAGCATAACAGTATGATCTTAATGCATGAGCAAATGGGAGCAGAGGGTAATTGTTATACTCTTTGTTCCCAGGCATTTTGAAAGTGTGCTCTGCATTAAAGCCTGAGTTAATACTGACCTAGCAATTATATACAAGTGATTCAAACTGGTCTTTATCCCTTAGAAAGCACAGTTAGATGCTGTGATAAAAAAGGAGGGTTTAATCTGATATGAATCATTTCTCGCTCACAGCGTATTTGAATCAAGTTGAGAATTTCTGTGTAAACTGTAGATTCTATACTTGGATTGTTTTTGTAAGACAGAATACCTGTGGTTGTTGGTGTGGCACAGATAACAGATAACAGATAACACCTGCCAGTGAGCTACCACACCATGTGAGAGACTGGTTTGGGTTTGATTCCCATTGAGTCTGGGCGATTATGCTGCGCTACACCAATAAGAGACCTTGGACAAGACTTCCAACACCTTGTAAGTCACCTTGTAAGTTGCTCTGGATAAGAGCATCAGATAAATGCCTTAAATGTAAATTAGTAGATATTGTAACAACCGGATAGTCATGATTTCTGTTATTCAAAAATGTTCCATTTTTACTAAGAATATTAAATTGTGAACCCAGTTATTATGACTCATTTAAGTCAGAGTGTGATCTTCCAGCATGTTTTGTCATTTATTTCATAATGATCTGAGGTCAAGACATCTCCATTTTCACATTTTGACACTGTCAGCACTGATTCCCTGAAAATGCAAATGCATCCCCTTCCACTTGGCCTAATTACACAGGCCCAGCTGTAATCATAGAAAATGTGGCTTTACTGTAGCTCTGTGGCCACCTGAGCCTGAAATCTGGCATTAAATGAACCTTTATAATTAAGACAGCCTTTTTTAAGGCACTGGGGGAAAGCATCTGCAATAATTAAAAAAAAAAAAGAATTTAACTGTGTAGATAAAAAACTATATTTCAGTAAATGTACTTGTATTGAGTTAATAGTAAAAATACATGTATTATAACTTATACTTTAAAACATCTAACTAAAAGACTACTTTATAAAATGATATAACCACATACACATTTTGGTAAAAACTCAAATGTAAGTACATATTTCAAGATTGAAATCATTTTTTGTCATTTGAAAGGGAATAAAGCTTGCATGTGCACTGGAGAGGTGTGCATGTAAAATCCTGTAGATGATTTCATTTCCTAACAGGAGGAGAGAGGAAGTTGATGTGTGAAATGGTCTCAGAGTGTGAGCTCTCCAAAGATAAGCACTTTGACACAGTGCCACAGAGCCTGATGAGTATGAAGCGCTAAGTCAGCAAGATCGTCTGCTCCCCTCACTTCCATCTCCTGCCTTATTTCCCACTAGATAATATGGTGTAATAGTGCCAAGCCTTCTCGAGAAGGACACAACAACACAAAGTCTTATTTTTGGATGGTCAAGTGAAAGCAGGCCTGGTTTTTGTCCAGTGGCTGAAATAACACTTTAGTAATTCATCTGGAGAAGCAGCTGATTTAGTAACTAGTACAGAACCTTTAGATTATGTGGCGGTTCTTTAAAAATTAAAAGGTATTTTACACTCACATATCTCTGTGAAAACAAAAGACTTTGTATATGAAGCAAAAAAATGCTAGAGTCTACCAATGAAACTTGTCTGAGGAGTAATGCACAGAACTGACTGTGAAGTCTATACACTATGAGTTCAAGCAACATTATGTAGCATTCTGTACCTTAAAATAACAGTTTCAAAAAGATTGTGATGCTCCAACGACCTGTAATAGGGAGAATAGCGCTCTATCATTGCTACTCTGGGCACAGCAATATATAATATTGTAATCGTAATATTACTCTACCCATTTAAGCCCATATGCTTCTTTTATCTCAGTGCTAGTTCTGTATCTTTCAGCTTGTCCAGAAATGCATGTCCTTAATGTATGGCTTAAAGTGTGAATTGCCATTTCTCACATAACACTGCTTTAATTATCACACAACCTCTGACACAATCAGAGAATTTGGCTTTCCCCAAATCCTGTTTAACTCCACAAATCTGCCTGTGACTTGAATTCCTTGTTGCTATAAGACAGTATTACTAGTTTGCGCTGTTTTCTGATTCATTTACTATATACTAATCTTTGTCAAATTGCTGAATGACACTGACTTAACTAAGCATCTGTCACCAAAATGAGTACTGTCACACTTCCTAAAGTTGTGGGGCGAAATGAATAAAATAAAAACAATTCTTGGCTATAACTTATCAGAATATCAAACAGCTGGGTTGACCAAGAAGTGACAACGTTTTCTCACTGATACAAGCTTTGTAACATTTTACGCTAAATGTAGACTCTCTTACAAATCTACATGTACACAGAGCTGTAATATAATTACATATATGCTCCAATGAATGTTCTTATGAACAGTCTCAATGTTGCGTATTTTGACCCTGCAGTTTTCTCTGGATTCTTAGCTTAGCTCATTTAGGTAGCAGTAAGACAAACTGCATCTGACATTCAGTAACTTTCGCACAGTGTGTAAACATAAATCAGAAAGAAGCTGTTGAGGAACTTCGAATTCAGCCTTATTGCATTTCTTGCAGCAATAAATAAAGTTTCTCTGAACTTGCAGTCATCTAATGCCAAGCTCTGGTACTGGAGGGTCAGGGTTAGAGATTTTCCTGCCCAAACCCCCCTGATTTAGCTTATCATTTGAAGTGAAACTTAAAACGTCTCTGTAATGAAGTGGTTGCTGTGCAGATCGTACAAAATAAAGGGGGGTCCTAGGAAGTCCAGAACATCCTAAGATACTTCAAAATAAGAATTCTTGGTGGTCTCTGAGTTCATTTAAGCTTAGAAATGGGAAAATTGTCTTTAATACACCTAAAGCTTCAGCAACAATAATGCCACAAAATGGCACTGCAGTACACAGATTTACCTAGTTAAACACCAGCTTCCACCCATTGTTAAACTGTATCACCTCAAAAACCCTCATAAACCTCCACGCTCCAAACAATGTAGCCAAAGGTCTTTGTAGACCATTATTTTTTTTTAAAGGTACCCTGACTGCAGTGCATTACAGTACATTAACAATGCTGCTCATTCTCTTTCCATATCATCTAACTTAAGCTACTGTGCTGTGGATTGCTAGGTTTCTCACTTTTGACTGTGATCTTTACCCTATTGTGCTGTTTCAGCAGCTCAAAAGCTTGGCTACGGTTCTCTAGCAGTGCCCGCTTTTTGCATGGCGAACAGTATCCAAGTGCTTTAAGCTGCGGAGGCTCTGCTCTTGCATTAATTATCCTCCATGTTCTAAACTGTTGATGATATTTCTTTTGCAGATGTTGAAACACTCTGCACCAGCTGTACAAGTGCTTGTGAAGCTAACACTGGAGGATGGGTTCATAACCATTTCCTATTTCTGTCATGCAGTTTTTAGAGATTAGGCTCTTCAGAAGTCTGGTTTCTAACACCACCGCTGTGAACTACTCTGAGTCAGTTAGCTTCTGTAGAATGGAGCATTTCACACTGAATGACTAAATTATGCAGAAATATCTGAACCAGGTTTAGTCTTATGCCTCCTGTGAAGGTACTTAGCAGTATTAATTTTGTAAAATGTGACTGAAGTAGCTTTGCAGTGTTATTCATGATATCTGCTCAGTCAGCTAAAAAATCATGTTCCTACTCCGCTGTTTGACTCCACGCAGTACCGAATGATCTGAAGCATTTACATGTGCTGCAGAGCTCTGCAGGCATCTTTCTTTTGTTTCCAGGTCATTTTCGTTCATTTTCATGCTAATTTAGGCCCATCCTCACTTTAACGCCATTGCCTTGCCCTCTGCAGCTCTTTGTGTGACCTCAGACTGATTACAGCTGGTGTGGTGTCAAGGCAGCCTAGATTTGACACAAGTCAATAAACCATTCAGCACCCATCACAAGCCCTCCAGCATCATACACAAACTGTGCCAAGCCAAACTGGAATGAACTAGCTGTGAGTGGAATATTATTCAGGGCCAGGACCTCAAATGTTTGACACTCTAAAACTCATCCTGACTGGTTCACGGGCACCCAACAATACTCTATGCTGCTTCCTGTCCTATATTTTTATAGGCTGTTTTATTACTGTGTCTTTAAAACATTGGCTACCTTGCATTCTGTCTCATTCATAAAGCAGTTCAGCAGCACCTATGACTCGAGGATCGCTGGTTCGAATGCCGGGTCATGCTGCCTGCCATCAGCAACCAGAGCCTGAGAGAGCACAATTGGCCTTGCTCTTTCCAGGTGGGTAGATGTTTCTCTCTCTTCCCACATCACTTTATTTTACTGCTGACCGGCACAAGCATCTGTTAGCTGATGCATCAGAGCTGGGTACCCGGCAGTTTGGAAAAAGCCGGTGGCTGGTTGAGCATGTCGGAGGAGGCACCTGTCAGTCATCCTCCCAGTGATGCGAGCATCACAGGTGATGGGGGAGAGTACTAACAAGTGGGTTGGGTCAGGCTAAAACACGTATGATGTGAATGTGAGAAGTCAGGCTGTAGTACACTGAATAGGTGGGATGATGAAAATATGTAAATGTGTGGATTACAGAAATAACTACTTCTAAATGGGCTGTTTTAAAGCTCCATTTCCACTGAAACTGAATGTCTCATTCACTTCAAAATGTGCTGTGGACCCTTTAATATTACAATAATGACATGGGAAAACTGAAATGTATAGTATAATAGTACAATACTTGCTAGCCATCTTTGCTAACCAAAAGCTAGCCTTCCAAAAGTTATGCCATGGTGCATGAACACGGTTTGTTATGATGGATGAGTCTCATTTACTAAACCTACAGCACTGTCCGATGCAACAACGTTTGATTCCAGTAAAGTGGCACTGTTAGTATCATCAGAGATTTGTCAGTATTGGACATTAATGCCTGCTGTTGTCAACGTAAGCATTCAAGTCTTTATGTGACATGCATGTGTATGTCATATATGTTATATGCAGTCTGTCAAGTATGTCATGGACCTTCAGCTAACATTTGCACCAACGGTTTTGCTTCCACCTGTATTATGACACAAATACAAGAGAGAAGAGAGTGAAGAATCCCACTGGGACACTTATATTACTACAGCTGAAGCAGCTTGACCACTAAGGGCTCATATAACATCCCATTTCATTGTGGAAGGTTAAAGCTTTCAAAATGAAAGCAATGGAGGCGTTAATATTGACTTCCTTTGTCAATACATCAACATTCCATTAAAGTGGATTAAACAGAGAAGAGCCGTGTTTAACAGGAGCAAAGAACAAAGTGTAACACAGATATTTCTTAGCAGACAGACATGACAAGGCCTCAGCATATTTTAGGGTCACTAAGTAGGAAATTCGCTAAACTTGAGTATCTAATAAGAAACATTCCAAATAATCTATTGCCCAATTGGCCAAAAAAGATGATTAAGGCCATAATGTGGAGCAGAAGTTACTATTGACCTGCACTGTCTATAATGTGCTGCCCCAGATCAGGCTTTTGCTGGTATAAAGCCGATTATGGTCTGCACAAGCTGTGAGGTCCAATTACAAGCCATTGACAAATGGGCAACATTGATAAGTGAGGGAGACACTCAGTCTGTGGTATTGGGTGTGCCATAGCCATCATCGTTATTGACCTATACTGACCAATATCCAAAGGAAGCACAACACCATAGACCTTAAAGCAGAACCAGTGGACTGCACCAGATAATCAGTGGACTGGCTAGCTCATGGTGGGTTCACTCTTGACCAAAGTAGTCCTTGGTTTTGTTTTGGGTTTTTTTTGGAGAGGGGGGGGGTTCAGTTAGAACCAGAAAAGAACTGGGAGATCTACATGTCAACCTGAGCTGTTGCACTGTGACAGCGCCACAACTTATTCAACTAACAAGTGCAATGCTAACCTCAAGTCAGCCTGTCCTAAACATATTCTTATTTTGATATTGCTGTCCATCCAACCACGAGTAACTCTATGATACAAATACATGAACCTCAAAATGTTAAGATTAGCAGACTGTCAGAGTTAATGAAGGTGTAGGGATACACAAGCACAGCCCATTAGGCCTGTCGCTACACAGTTCTCAAATCGGAATGGTCATGAATGCCAATGAGTCCAGCACACAACATAAACACGTCCATGGGTAAGAAAATGAACTTATGGCTGTTACTACAGCTATAAACACGTCTGGTCACATTGTGCAGAGGCACTGCAGCAGTTTCTAAATCAGGATCTTCTTCCTACTCCTAAAAGACTCCTAAACAGTAGTAAAAGCAGGAGTATTCCACAGTTTACTAGCACTTCTGTCCATTTGTGTCTCATTAAGTCAGTCATACACACAGTACCGACCAACTGCTATCTGTGGACGTGTTTCCAAGGTGTTTGGATGTGCAAAATAATATATAATGCATTATCAACCAGAAGGGGCGCTGCCAGAGATTTCGGGCCCCATGAAAAGATATTACACTGTGCCCCACAGCTCTTAAAATGCCACAACATTTAATATGCTCTTAGAATTATTCTAACCCCCCTCAGTCAGCGCCCCATCAACTGGTATCCCTAGCCATGCCAATGCGGACATCAGACGAACATCAGTCGAACACCGATGGAATTTGGCCTCTGCCTTTAACCCATACATGCAGTGAAAACACACACACACACATACACACCAGTGATCAAACACACACAGTGGACAGTGAGCACACATGCCCGGAGCAGTGGGCAGCCATAGCTGTGGAGCCTGGGGAGCAGGCCTGGGCAGGCCTGGGCATCGAACCTACAACCCTGTCATCAATAGCCTGGGGCTCAACTGCTACAAACACAGGTGGAGGACTGTCCAACCAGTTGTGGTACACTTTATGTAGTTAAGCCAAATCAGAGGGTTTAACTGGAACATGGTCAACTTGGGTGTAACGTCCCAGCTCTGACATCCGACTTGCGACTTCTGAGGTAGATGGAACATAGGAAAACTACAGCTGCTTTAGGGCTGGTCTGGTTACAATAGCAATTCTGTGTTGGTTGCATTCCTTAGCCCATAGCTCAGTAGTTTAGGATTGCTTACACAGAGCAGAGATTCCCAGTGGTTGTAGTAAGCACACACGGACAGGTAAACAATATAAAGCTGAGGGATATAACACTGTTCTATGTAATACTGCCCAACACAACAAATAACACACTAGAGACTAGTTTTGGGCTGGAACTCATAGGCCACCGAAGCCGGTAGTAACCTCTCCTGTTACACAGCTGAATGAGACCACCTGTAATCAGTGTGTTCACACAGCCTCACTCTCAACAGATCCTCCAGGACCGGAGGAAGTCGTTATGCTTGATGCACCATAATTCTTAATGAAGACACTAGTTCGCGCATAGCTGAGCAGGTAGCTCGTGAACTTGGGCCGCAGCCGCTCCACCTCCTCGTCTGCTGGGTTTTACCCGTCGAGAGGCTTTTCTGTAAACCTTTATGGGACTTTAGAAGGCTACAGAGGGCAGAGGGCCATTCATCAGACTGCTTTCCTGTGTCAATCTCTGCTCGGCTGCTGCTGGGCTATGTGATCTACTACACTGCAGTACGGCGGCCAGTACGGAAGCCGAGGGGCCGTCTCTCACTCTGTTGTCAACTTCAGGAGCGTCTGATTATTTGCGTTTTTCTTTCTGTCTTTTATTTCTTTGTTTCTTTGAACCGGTGCCCTGTGATTAGATTAGAGGGTCCCAGTAGTCTCTGGCAACTCTCAGACACGCTGAGCTACTGCCAGACATGTGAGGGATGAACGCGTTGCTTAAATTGTGGCATAAATAAAACATTAGCCTACTTCAGATGCAGTGTTGTCTTCTTTTTTTTTTACAGCAGCCTCCTGTTGGCTCCTGTTAATTTATAGGAGAGGGAAAAGCTGCATTTATTTATTTATTTATTTATTTATTCATTTCGACTGATTCATGGTTATGGCTTGGGCCAGAAACTCCCAGCTTTATTCCAGGGCTGTGAAAATAAAAAGCCCTGCCTTATCAATATTTTAGTATTTCTTTGCTTTTAAACGGCAGCCGATGACCTCAGGAGCTGAAAGCCGGTGAGTTTGTTTATTTATTTGTTTGTTTGTTTGTTTATTTATTTATTTATTTTTTGCTGTATGCTCCGTCATCTGCACTCGTTCACTGTACAGCTCCCACTGAATGAAGTTATTTCTTTATTTCTTTACTTATTCACTGTGCTGCTATGCCTTTGGACGCTGAATGGAACCAGAAGGGGTCCCACTGCAGCAGATCAAAAAAATAATAATCTGGCCCACAACAGTGCACGGCAGAGTCGTTGGAGGGGGGGGAGGGGGGGGGTCCCCCAGAAAGCGCCGCAGTCTCAGTCCGGGTCACATTGGGTGTTCTGGCTGTGACAAGAAGTTGTGAGCCCATTTGCTGGATCTCTCTCCCCTCTCTCTCTCTCTCTCTCTTTACGCATAGTGGCTTTTCGTGCTGCACCTCGGCTCGGTAATAACTTAGCCCCCTCCACACCACACACCTCCACCCCCCAACCAATACCAACATACACACACCAGCACCTTCCCTCCTTCCTCCCCTCCTCTTTCTCTCACTTGCTGCACAGCACACACACACAGAGGGAGAGAGAGAGAGAGAGAGAGAGAGAGGCAGAAAAACTGCATTCAACACCGTGGTTGTGAGCGACGCGTTACAGAAAGCACGCACAGGCACATGCACACGCGCTCAAAGGGTGTTGCTGAGATGAAAGAGGGAGAGAGTGAGAGAGAGTGAGAGAGAGAGTGAGAGAAAAGAGTGTCTTACCACTCGGGTTCTTGTTTTTCTTAAGACTCTTGCCACAAAGACACTGCAGCATATGCGATCCTTTGCTGACAATGTTCCACAGAAACCACATCGATCTGGGCGAGGAGCGACCCAGCAGCCTAGAATAGAGCCTCATAGAGAAGAGCTCCTCGCGGTTGCATAACAGCCCGGTCCGCTCGGCTCTCGTGCAGAACGGCGGCGCCGCTTCTTCTTCCTCCTCTTCCTCTTCCTCCTCTTCTTCTCCTCCTCCTTCTTCTTCTTCTTCTCCTTCTCCTCCTTCTCGTTCGTCCGTCGCTCCGTCCGACTGCTCAGTGGGAACACCAGAACCAAGAGAAGCGGCGCGGCCCGCGCTCTCGAAATGGCATCCGGCGGCGGTGGCGGTGGCGGTGGTGGCGGTGGCGGCTACGGCTGCGGCGGCGCGCGGGGGCGCGTGCGTGGCCGGCGGCGGAGACGGCAACAGCACCAGCAGCAGCAGCGGCGGCGGTGGTCGCAGCTCGGCTTTAACCCGATGACGGCGCGAGGCGAACGGCTGCAGCGCGAGGGACCATGGCATAGTAGAGGGGGCTCGCGCCCCGCCGCCCGCTCGCTCTGCTCCCTCCGCACCGCTCCGTTCCGCGCTTTAAGGGCGCGCGAGGCGCGCGGCGGCGTCAAAAGCCGCGCGACGAGGGCGAGAACGACCGGGGCGAGCGCCACGAGCGCGAGCACGCATCCTGCGCCGTTGCGGTGACCCCAACTAAGCACATCGCCGAGCGAGTGCGCTCGCGTCACGTTACGTTACAGCCCCCCTTCTTCTCTTTTTTAAACCTCACCCCCGCCCCCCTTTCTCTCTGTCTCTCACTCTCTCTCTCTCTCACTTTCTCTCTCTCTCTCACTTGTTAATCAGGACACATTTATATCAAAACCAAAACTGCAGTAAAAATCAATTTTCCTCTTTTTTATTTGATGTTTTTTTTGCTTTAAATATACAAATCTAACTTTCACCGCTTCTTCCGTCCTCTTTAAAAATCACACCGTGGTTGTTCGAGCGCGCGCGGTGAGAATGGGCCACTGCAGCTTTGGAGCCGCGAAGCCACCGTGGGCGGAGGAGGAGGAGGAGGGGGGGGGTCGCGTGCAAGACTCGTCTCCCCATCACGGGGACACGTGGTCGCGCAGTCCGGTATGGCGCTCGAGGTTCGATGGGTTTGTGTTGGGCTCGGTTCTTTTGAGCTTCTGAGCACCTGCTGCTGCTGCTGGCGAGGAGAACAGGGTGTAGATGAGGAGGAGGAGGTGGGGGGGGGGGGGGGGGGGTGACAGGAGCGGTGCTGCTGCTGCACCTGAACACGCTTTAAGTGATGCTGGTGACACCTGGATCTGGACTGCTCTGAAGAGTTAGCTTTCTGCAGGGTGAAAGGGATAGTAGCCTGCCTCACTGTGTCTGTCCTGTTGTTCATATGTAGACTGTTACCGGAACACAGTGAAAGTTGGTAACCAATAAGACTTTAACCATATAAAACCTAGACTTATATCTCAGCTTTAAATTTAGGATATGCAAGTATATATCGACTCCTATTTACTTACAGCCCAACAGTATTCAGTAGCTGCTACATCTTTTTTAAATGGTCTACTACAAAATATTTAGTACCTGTGATAGTTATTCAGTAACTACTAAACTATTCAGTAATTCCTAATCATTCAGTATCTCTACGCCATACAGTACCTACTAAAGAATACTCCGTAACTGCTATACATCATTCAGTAACAGTTATACATTTAATAAATCAGAAACTAATAGAAATGATTCAGTAACTACAATAACTCATTCAGGTACTCTTATAAATAATTCAGAAACTGCTATCAATCATTCAGTAACCGTTATGAATCATTCAGTATCTGCTGTGAATCATTCAGTATCTACTGTGAATCATTCAATAAGCTTCATGAATCATTCAGTTACTGTTGTGAATCATTCAGTAACTGCTCTGAATCATTCAGTAACTGTTGTGAATCATTCAGTAACTGTTGTGAATCATTCAGTAACCGTTGATTTATTCAGTAACTCTTGTGAATCATTCAGTAACCATTATGAATCATTCAGTAACTGCTCTGAATCATTCAGTATCTGCTGTGAATCATTCAGTAACTGCCATGAATCATTCAGTATCTACTGTGAATCATTCAATAAGCTTCATGAATCATTCAGTTACTGTTGTGAATCATTCAGTAACTGCTCTGAATCATTCAGTAACTGTTGTGAATCATTCAGTAACTGTTGTGAATCATTCAGTAACCGTTGATTTATTCAGTAACTCTTGTGAATCATTCAGTAACCATTATGAATCATTCAGTAACTGCTCTGAATCATTCAGTAACTGCTCTGAATCATTCAGTAACTGTTATGAATAATTTGGTAACTGCTATAAATCATCCAGTAACAGACCAGTACCTCGTAATTATTCAGCAACTACTATAAATGATTAGATAACTGCTATAAAGAATCCATTACCTACTGAACAATTTGGTCATTCCTAATTATACCTTCTTAACTATTCAGTAACAGCTACACATTATTAACAGTAAAATACAGAATGAACACATACAGTGCAGAATGAACACATATAGTAATCAATGAACACATACAGTGCAAAATGAACACATACAGTATTGAATGGACACATACAGTGCAAAATGAACACATACAGTAATCAATGAACACATACAGTGCAGAATGAACACATACAGTGCAGAATGAACACATACAGTGTTGAAGGAACACATACAGTGCAGAATGAACACATACAGTAATCAATGAACACATACAGTGCAGAATGAACACATATAGTAATCAATGAACACATACAGTGTTGAATGGACACATACAGTGCAGAATGAACACATACAGTATTGAATGGACACATACAGTGCAGAATGAACACATATAGTAATCAATGAACACATACAGTGCAAAATGAACACATACAGTATTGAATGGACACATACAGTGCAAAATGAACACATACAGTAATCAATGAACACATACAGTGTTGAAGGAACACATATAGTGCAGAATGAACACATACAGTGCAGAATGAACACATACAGTATTGAATGGACACATACAGTGCAAAATGAACACATACAGTAATCAATGAACACATACAGTGCAGAATGAACACATACAGTGCAGAATGAACACATACAGTGTTGAAGGAACACATACAGTGCAGAATGAACACATACAGTAATCAATGAACACATACAGTGCAGAATGAACACATATAGTAATCAATGAACACATACAGTGTTGAATGGACACATACAGTGCAGAATGAACACATACAGTATTGAATGGACACATACAGTGCAGAATGAACACATATAGTAATCAATGAACACATACAGTGCAGAATGAACACATACAGTTCAGAATGAACACATACAGTGTTGAATGGACACATACAGTAATTAATGGACACATACAGTAATTAATGAACACATACAGTATTGAATGAACACATACAGTAATTAATTGACACATACAGTAATTAATGAACACATACAGTGTTGAATGAACACATACAGTAATCAGTGAACACATACAGTAATCAGTGAACACATACAGTGTTGAATGGACACAGTGTTGAATGAACACATACAGTGCAGAATGAACACATACAGTGTTGAATAAACATACAGCACAGAATGAACACATACAGTGCAGAATGAACACATACAGTGTTGAATAAACATACAGCACAGAATGAACACATACAGTGCAGAATGAACACATACAGCGCAAAATGAACACATACAGTGCATAATGAACACATACAGTGTTGAAGGAACACATATAGTGCAGAATGAACACATACAGTGTTGAAGAAACACATACACTGTTGAAGAAACACATATAGTGCAGAATGAACACATACACTGTTGAAGGAACACATAGTGCAGAATGAACACATACAGCGTTGAAGGAACACATAGTGCAGAATGAACACATACAGTGTTGAAGGAACACATACAGTGCAGAATGAACACATACACTGTTGAAGGAACACATATAGTGCAGAATGAACACATACAGTGTTGAAGGAACACATATAGTGCAGAATGAACACATACAGTGCAGAATGAACACATACAGCGCAGAATGAACACATACAGCGCAGAATGAACACATACAGTGTTGAAGGAACACATATAGTGCAGAATGAACACATACAGTGCAGAATGAACACAAACAGTGTTGAAGGAACACATATAGTGCAGAATGAACACATACAATGCAGAATGAACACATACAGTGTTGAAGGAACACATATAGTGCAGAATGAACACATACAGTGCAGAATGAACACATACAGTGTTGAAGGAACACATAGTGCAGAATGAACACATACAGCGCAGAATGAACACATACAGTGTTGAAGGAACACATATAGTGCAGAATGAACACATACACTGTTGAAGGAACACATAGTGCAGAATGAACACATACAGCGCAGAATGAACACATACAGTGTTGAAGGAACACATATAGTGCAGAATGAACACATACACTGTTGAAGGAACACATAATGCAGAATGAACACATACAGTGCAGAATGAACACATACACTGTTGAAGGAACACATAGTGCAGAATGAACACATACAGTGCAGAATGAACACATACACTGTTGAAGGAACACATAGTGCAGAATGAACACATACAGTGCAGAATTTCATTTAACACTGTATAAGTTTAATCAATGAACACAGTATTAAATAAACTCAGTGTTGAATAAACACATACAGTACTGAGTGACCACATACAGTACTGAGTGAACACATACAGTGTGCCGTGTTAAATAAACAGATACACTATGCTGAATTTGAGGCAGCACTGAATCAGAAGGCTAGTCCTCCACTCCACAGATGTTGTTTGGATCCCATGCCGGCAGACCATTGGCTGCAGATAACTACAAAGAGTAATAGCTGTGCCTTTTCTCAGACTGCTACCATGGCACGCTTGGACAAAGAGCACATACATAGGGGTTGGGGTATGCGACATGGCACTGCTGTTGTCTTATCCAGGTTTTAAAAAAGAGGCCAGATAGAGGTAAAAACACTGTCTGTCTGTTAAGAAAAGACATGTTTGTAAAAGAAGAGCACAGGTTTGCTTGATGAATTTGCTCTTTGCACTCCAGTTATGGATTGATTTGTGCAGCTCCACCAGCAGCTCACCTGATTTATTTTAATGACTGATTAGACAAACAAGATTCAGTCTTTGATCTGTAAATACTGGAATTCCTCAAAGAGGGGTGTATTGGGTTCATTCTGATCTTTTGGGGCGTTATTGTGAACAAATAAACGCTTGCTTGTTATTTTCTCAGGTACCTCAGACACAATACTTTACATCAGAGACGTTAATACATACACATGTGTGCTCCCACTTACTCTGCTCGGTAAAACCTGTCTATGGAAGTAACGATGTGAAGTCAATCAGTCAATTCGTCATACAGTTATATTAAGAGGAATAAGATGCTGGTCTCTGCAGAAAACTAGCACATATATTCTATTCATCAAATCAAAGACCTTTAAACATCAGCTAAAATCAATAAAAGTCTTTAAGTATTACTTATTTCTTATGAGTAGGTGCAGCTGGTGCAATGGGCTTAGTAGTGCGCCATCTGCTGGCCATCTAGGTCTCAGATATCCATCTATGGCTAGAAGAGGACAGATCTACTAGGAGTACTGCTTTGATTAAAGCATTAGTGAAGTCAGTATGTTGGATGATCACCACCTCATCTTATCCCCACCTCATCCCAAAAGTAGTGGATGGAGCGCCATCATCATTCCAGAGAAGAGTTCCACTGCTCCACAGACCAATGCTGGCAGCCCACACCTGCCATTAGACATGTTCCTCTAGTCCATACACAGCAAATGTGCCAGTGTTAAATCAGCACTGATAGTGTTAAATTAACACTGTGAGTGTTAAGCTTTCATTGTTAATTTGACACTGACAAATTTGCTGTGTAGACAGGCAGTCCGTGTGCATTTGCACATCTCTGCCAGCAATGGGTGCAACCTAGTAGCTAAAGTAGCTGAATGGATTCATTAGAAGGGGTGTCCAAATTTGTACATATTTGTGTAAATCTCTGAATGGATAACAATTATCTATTCACTGACATAAGCAGCAAAAGATAATTAAATAAATTGATGGTTGAATGGATGAATGAAAACAATTAATGAATATATGGATGGATGGATGGATGAATGAAAACATGAATGAATAAGCCAATGAATGAAAAGATAAATGAATGAGCTGAATAATGAAAAGAGGGATGAAAGAAACAAATGAAAAGATGAATGGATTAATACATGAATAAAAAGATGAATGAATGGATGGATAAATAAGTGAATGAATGAAAAGATGAATCAATAAATGAATGAATAAAACAATGAAAGAAAAGATGAATGACTCAAACAAAAATGAAAAGATGGATGGATGAATTAAAAATTAATGAAATTATAAAAAAGATGTATAAATGACAAATTAATAAAAAGATGAATGAATGAAAGGATGAATGCATGAAATGATGAGCAGATAATGAATGAATGAATGAATGAATGAATGAATGAATAGATAAATGAACAAATGAAAGGATGACCAAATGAATAAAAGATGGATGAATGAAACAGTTAATTAAAAAAATCATGGATGAATGAAAGAATGAATAAATGATATGAAAAGATAAACATATGAAAAAAGACTGACTAAATAAATAAAAAGAGAAATGTATGAAAAGATAAACGAATGAGTGAATGAATGAAAATTCAGTATTAAATGTTAGTGTTCAGCTCTTTCCCTCACTCTTTACTGCTTAGTCATCCAAATCAAGCCCACTGCTCTCCTCTTTGGAAGTCATAGGCGGAAATGTGCATCTGCCTATGCAGCAAATGCATTTCACTATCATAACTCAATTCTGTGTTACATAACAGATACTGAAGTGTCTGAATGTTCATGAATGTTTTACAAATTAGAATAAACAGCCAAGCTAATTTTTTACTCTGTAAACCCACAATTCAGCAGACCTCAGTAATATAAAGTTAATCAGTTTCCTTGAAGTCTTTAAGTTTATAAACTCAAACATTGGGAATTTGTGGAACTTATGGAACTTATTTATTGCCCCTATGTGTGAGTGTGTGAGTGCATGGGTGTGTGTGTTTCACAGCGATGAACTGACGCACTGTCCAGGGGGTTTTCCTGTCTTGCATCTAATGATTCTGGCTCGGCTGCAGACCCACCTCAGATAAGAAGATGGATGGATAGATAGATAGAGTAATTGCACAGCTTTAGCAATTCCCTATTATGCAACTGGTTTGTTATTGCTATGGTGTTTCAGGGGACTGCTAGTTAGTATCTATGGCATCCCAAGTGGTGTTTAAGGGTGGCTTTTGGTAACTTGGGTGGCTGTTACATTGTTAAAAAACATCAGATACGAAGATAAAGGATAAAGGTGCACGTATTCGTCACTGTACAGTGTGGACTGTACAGCGAAATGTGTCCTCCGCATTTAACCCATCTGGTAGTGAACACACACTCACACACACACACGTGTTAGGGGCAGTGAGTACACACACACACCCAGAGCGGTGGGCAGCCAACTCCAGCGCCCGGGGAGCAGAGAGGGTAAAGGGCCTTGCTCAAGGGCCCAACAGTGGCAGCTTGCCGAGCCCGGGAATCGAACCCACAACCCTGTTATCGATATCCCGGCGCTCTAACCGCTGAGCCACCAAGGTTGTGGTTGCAAGGGTATAGCAATGGCATTTCACTCAGTTACTAGGTGGTTGCTACGGCGTTCCAGGTGCCTGCTAAGTGGTGTTTGCTATGTATTGCCAGTGTACTTGTAGGAAGATAAAAGAAGGCTGTACAGGTTTTGTAAAAGATTCTGCCATTTATTCTTTTTGGTTTGGTAGTGATATTTCACACGTTAGCAGACAAACATCTGGCAGAAAAATGACATATTATGTGCAACATTAATTAGTGGTGAGCGCATTACTCATATATTAAGAATACTCCTTAAGTACCAAACAACTGGTGAGTAGAATGACCAGTGTCACCAATTTCAGGGGATTCTTTTGGTCTTGTTGGTTTTGGTATCCCTGCCTCTCAAAATTTCACTAAATCAAACATGATCAGATTTGTGTAACTAAAAGTGTTGAACATGCTCGATGTGTTTACATTACCACAGCTGTACGACATGCTTTAAACCTTCTTTGTGCAATTGTCCTTACAAATGTCAGTGTAAAGGTTGCAGTTAATGTAGTTAATGATTCTTCAGGGTCTGGTGATTATCAGTGGGGCAAATGATTCATGAAAAGGAATGGAAATAGTACATTATTCAGGGATAATATTCCTTAACATTCCTATGCAGGTGCTAAACATGGCTTTAATGATCAAAACTTGTAGCTAATGAATACTATTATTATTACTACAAACTTTTCCTTAGCCTGATTTAACATGCTACACTGCATCAGACTGGCATATTGATTTACACACATCTCATAGACATGTTACGTGACACACAATGGAATTACACTCTGTTAAAGACACCATAAGCAGCTTGAGGTAGTTCCTACTCCAAAAGTATGCGTGTGTGTGTGTAGCTAACAGCGTGAGAAGTGTTTCATTCTAAAGTGCTGCGTCACATGGCAACCATGTTAATGCTTTCAAAATATCATCAGGACCCTGGAGAGCTCCTCCACACGGATAAAAAGGGCAACCACATGATACAATAGAGACAGAGCTACTCAACTAACAATAAATACACTCCCCCACCAATTATAGCCCTTTAGTAATACATTAGAGAGAGAGATAGAGACAGAGAGACCTACAATACGGTACTGTAGTGACTTACTACAAACACAGATGCTGAATAGAGCATTTATTCACCCCTGACCTTAGTGTAGTTTTAAAGCAGTAATAAACAGAGTTTGAAAGCATGTTATAATATTATAAAATTTATAAATATCTGATGGATGCTGCTCAAGAATGCTGCAATAGTGCATTTATACAATATCTGGAAGTTTGTATGGTGATTTATTTGCACAACTGACTCGTGAAACACTGAACAAGCAGCATGTTTGGGTGGAGCTTGTATTGTGAAAGGCTGCAGGTGGTGAAGATCTGGGGTTTCCCCATCACCTGTGATGATTGGTACTCCTTAGGATGATGAGAGTAACATGGTGGGCAGACTGCTTAGAGTGAGATGCTTTAAGTAGGGGTTGGTGCTGATTTTATATATAAATCGCTAAGGGGCAACCACAAACAGCTTTGTATCTTCTTTTAAAAGAAATAAAAAAGGTGTCCATGTGGGTCCAAAGAGGACAGGTCCAAATGCAAAACACAAATACTGGCACATTAAGGCTCATTTACACTCTATTAACCTATGAAAATCAAGAGGTCCATTTCATGCGATGTAAACAATCACTGTGCACATACTTTTAATGTGTCCAATGCGTCCACATTTGCACTGATGTTAAGCAATTCATCCACTACAGGGCAGCTTAGTCAAACATTGCTGACAACAAACAGGTCAATGGTGAAAAAAGTGGTGACGTTTTTGCAATCCTCTGGTGATGGCATCCATCTGCCTCTGTGCTTAGCAAGGCTGCAGTTGCTAGTGTGAGTGTAGTGTTCACCATTGTTTTATAGTTAGCTACTGATTTAGGTATAATACAAAGAGTAGCAACAACAAATAAAATGTCAAGAAATAGGAAGACAAAGTAATACATTTTGAGAGTAGATATTGTACTGGTATTTGGCTCTGGACACCCTGGAACTGCTGCATGTTTAATTCGCCAGTGAACCTGTTGTGCCTGGCAAGTCGAAAGGGCAGTGGGATTTTCCCTGTTCTTACACTTTGAGACCAATTCATTAAGCCGCAGTAATTAGCTGATTACTTGAAACAGGTGTGATAAATGAGGCAGAATGCCAAATTCTGAAGCCCACAAGGACTATCTGACACTGACTTTCTGCAAAGTATGTAGCATGGTCCAAAAGAGTGCTTTCAAAAAGAATTACAATACTATTTAATAAATTACACTCACTACACGGTAAAACCGGTTTGCCAGTGCAACCATAAAATATTACTTGCGAGTGGAAACGAGGAAATAAAGCTCTTTTTTTCAACTTGCATAAACACAAAATTAATTCATGAAACACTTCAACTCTCTCTCACTTTTTACAGTGTACTTCTCCCTGTTCAACATGCATGCACATTAGTATAAATACAATAGAGGGTACGCGTGTGACATCATAGGTGTGTGGCAAAAAGGCTGACCGAGTGGCAGTGTTAAAACACAAAAAGACAAAGAGCTGTTGTGCGACTGACTGTACACACAGATTCAGCAGGAATTCAGGGCTCTTTTACAGGCTGCTGAAAGCTCAAGAGAAAAGAAGCTAATGGGCAGCTGCATTTCGCAGAAACCACTGGAATCTAGGCACCCAAACGCATGGGAGCTCATTGTTTAGTGAAGCCACGATCTGAAACAGGTATATACAAACCCACCTCTTGGAAGACAACAGGTAGAGGGAAACAATCCAAAAAGGACACCAGGATGTTTTATAAGCAATATTCTAGCTAGGAGCTTCATCCCGTGCTTCAATTACATCTCCCATAGTAAATTACCCTCTGTTAAAGGGTAAGATAGAGTACATTTTTCCATTTCTTTAAAAAACAACTCATCCTTAAATTGTAACATAAATGTGACTTTTTCCACTGCCTAAATTTCCATCCATTGCTCTCTTGTTGGGGGATCCTGCTGCATCTCTTTTCTAGTTCTGATCTTTTTACCAGCTGCCAACAATATAGTTCTTTATCAAGTCTTTATCATAGTCAACCACTAGTTGAAGAACCTTTCCCAAATAAAGGTTCGTCCATGAACTGAATTTCACATATGACCACTAGAGCATTCCCATGATCCTGTCAGAAAAATAACAGCCCCAAAAACTTTTCTAAAACCATTCACTTGACTGTGTGCTCCCAGACATGAGATTTATCCTCTAAACAGGTGCGATTTGAGGCTCAGTTAGCTGGACGTTCCTGGTTATACATCGCTGTCCATAGGCCAACTGTCTTCATTACTAATTTGGATGGATTGCTGTCGAGTCCAACTGCCTTTAACTTGAGCAGACAGTCGCTTGTTTCATTTCCGGTTTGGCCATTTGTCCTAATAAATGCAGCCCTGTTGAGGAATGTTCCAGCAGGAATGTGACGTCAATGCATACCCTCTACGAATACTGTATAAAAAAAAACTGTTTTATCTAGACATTTCTTTCAAGCTATACTCAGTTTTGACACCTTCATCTTTCCTACATAATCAAACTTGTAAACTAGTTAGTATTAGTAATTAGTATGCATTTTGGGAGTGTTCTGCCTGTACAGCAAAGGGAAACTGTAAAACTCCTGGTTCTGGTATCTTTGTCTCCATCTGCTGGTATATAAAAATACACAGAACATGGGTTTTCTGGAAGCTGTCCAGATCAGATGGCTCTCTCTCAAAGGCTCTCTTCTCTACACTTTTAGTTTCATTCAAAAGCTTATGTGAAATCTGCCAAGGTACCAATCAATCAGTGTCCAGAATGAAACTACATTTGATCAGAAGTTGGGCCTCACTCACCAACCGCTCTTAAGAATCTCTTCTCAAACCCACACAGTTTTCACTAAGAGTCTGACATTCACCAAGGTTTTCCTATTTGGGATTTGAGGACAATAAGATCTATCATTACAGATATCAAGAGTAGAGCTGTGAACAATTCTGTGGTTTAAAAACATTCTGAATCTGATGTAGGACTTTTTTGTTAGGACTATTGTCAAGAACTTAATTTAAGAAAATTATTAAGAAGATTTTGGTGAATAAGGCCCATTATTTTCATTATATATGACATCAGATCGACGCTGTCCAATAAAAACATGTCTCTCCAAATTGGTGACTTCACAGGAGAAGGCATTATGAATGAACGTCAGTATAAAGTAAAAGTTTATAAAGCATTTTCTGCATCATGGATGGCATAGTCACCAGGAAATGAACTTCTAACCAGATGTCAACAGCTGTAATTCCAACTACGTAATGCTAGAGGTTGAACGTCCAGTTTTGAAACCCTGGTTTCAAGTAACACCTGTGTCGTTTGAGGATGGTACATAAGTAAGTTACCAAGGTAACTTGGCCTCCATAGTCCCAACCATGGTTTGAAGAAACATTTGTTTCGCAACCAGAGATGTAGAGTAACGAAGCAGAACTACTTCACTACTGAACTTAAGTACTAAAATGCTGTATCTGTTTTTTCCTCCTACTTCCACTATTACTTCACTACATATTTTGTATGAGTTTAATACTTTCACTCTGCTGTTGCAGTGAGGACACTAACGCTACAGCTCTGTTAGTTTATCTCCAGATGGAAGAAGAAGAACCACCAGAAGAAACATCGTCTTCACCACCTTCAAATACTTGTATGTGTCCGAATGGCCTAAGATCTTTTAGCTGTAGTTGAGTTTACAGAGAGTGAAGCTCAGGGTTTTAAGCTGCTCTCCTCACCTGATGTTACATATGAAACACTCGTATGAGGCAGGTGGAGTCAGTTCTGCTCAGTCTTACTTTTGGGTGAGTTTGTTTAGAGAGTTAACTGAAGACTCTGTGTTCATGTACTCTCATACAGTCCTGTCCTTCTACTACAGTCAGCAATGATATTCAAACTTTTGACTGCTTTCTGTAATAACTACATAACACAGTACTTGTACTTTTACTTTCAGTACTTAAGTAGAACGTTCAACAAATGTTGAATACTTTAGTACTTCCACTTCACTATAGAGCTTAAAGACACTTCTACATCTACTCAAGTCACTGTTTGTACTTTTACTCAAGTCTGGGTCTCTAGTACTTTATACATATCTGGTCGCAACTGCATTGTTAAAACTATGTAAGTTGCCATCTTAGATACTATACGATTGGGAAATGCAGCCCAGGTTTGTGTTCGTCTGGGATGGTGTAAGGTTGCAAGTACAACATGCATGCAAGTACAGCATGTGTCGCAGTACTTAGTGTTCACCCTTGTAATTGTGGTTTACTTGGTGGTGTTTATGTACTAAGTGCTAAGATATACAGGCATACAGACTTCTTTACCCTACACCCTAAGCTAGTATTTTTTCATTTATTACATTAGGGTTAGGGTTAGGTTAGGTGTAGAGAGATTGGATGCATGAGTCTGGCAAGAGTTTGGAATGAAGTGTTTAGCTTTTTCCAAAAGTGTGAGACATTTGGCATAGTGTGTGTGTAGCCTTAGCTGCAGCATGTTAAATTCGGACAAAAGGTTTACCGCAACGCTCATTTTGCAGGCCTGTGTTAACGATGCCCCTGTTATCAGCTAGCATAAATAAATAATAGCCTATGCAGAACTGATGCCTTTGCTAGTTTAACTGTCTTTACTTCAGTGGTCTAATATTTATTGTTGGTAGGTTATACGATTATAAGTGGCCTTAACCAAAACACATAGCTGTGAGCTTTAATTACCTGGCCTGTTGTGTGGCTGACCTTTTGTTTATTATTAATATTTACTGATGTCCATTACTCCGTGCAACAAAAACACGAAATTAACCATCTCTAAATGAAAGCATTAGCTGCTCAAGTTTTGGGGAGGTCGTTGGGGTATTATGGGAAATGTAGTGCCTGTAACAACTTTGTGAGGCGTGTCTTGTAGTTCTGCTCAGCAGTTAATAAAATAAGAAAATAGATTCTTTTTAGAGCTGTGATTTTAATGGGGCACAGTAACATTTTACTGGGGTACATGCTCCAGTAAATCAGATCTAATGAAACCCCTTTTGTACTTCTTATTGAATAAAATAAATATTTGATGTCATTGGTTGTCTTTGATTTCTTCTTTATTGCTGGACTGCTGGTATTTAGGGAAGTGAGAGGGGATGTACCTAATCCACTTGTAGTTCTCCTACCAAGAACCTTTATCTTACCTTTCCTCTCCTCCAACATTCTGAGCCTTCCAGCCCCAGAATCAGTGCCTTGCTTGGACAAAGCTGCACTCGCAAGAAATAACGGTGCCAAAAGCCTGTGTGCTCAGATGGGATTTCATCAAAAATGTTCACATGCAAATGTGAGAACTGAGCAGATTCAGGAGAAACAATTTTGAAAAGAGCGAGAGGAAGAAACATTGAGATCTCTGGTCGACAGCCATTCACAATAATAAGGAGCGTTGTTACCAGTCCATTAGTTAACACATGTTAACATAAACAAGAATAGGTAAGTAATTAGTTTAGGGTAGTTTAAGACGTATGAGTACAATTTCCTGCTGATTACTGATTAGGAGCTTGTGCATTAGTTTAGGGGTTAGCAGCCACCAGCCTAAATGCAGCACAGCCTAAACTCAGGACTGCTTTGTGAACACCAGCCCATAATCACCTTAGTAAGGGTCAGTATGGAACCTGATGTACAGACACAAACACAACTCATTTAATTATGTCAGATAATCCAATAAGCTGAGCTGTGTAATTAGGGAAAGGACACAAGCCCTTGTCCTATTAATTTTCTGCTTGTGTCTTTTTCATGCAACAAAATGAGAAATTGATGATTCATATATTGATATATATCTTTTGCAGAAGCAAAGTGGGGTAGAATTCTTAGAAACACCAATAAAGGGTGAAAAACCAGTGCAGTACAGCTGAAAACCAGTGCAGCCCAGGTGTCTGGTGGAATGGTGGACAGTGCCACATGCTGAAAGTGTGTCTGTAATGGCCATCTGACAGTTCAAATAAAAAATGAAATTCCTCAAACCATCAACTCTAGGTAATTAGGACATAGACTTTGACAGATTACTTGCTCAGGCAAACTTTTAAACTCATAGGGTTACTATATAGGAACACTAAATAAAGATAAAGATATCCTGAAATACACATGAGCATGCTGTTCCCTCTGTAGGTCTTGATATACAGTTCCAATACAGTTTTTTTTATTGCTGTTAAGCATGGTAAAACAAAATTCCATTTACAAAAATTAACAAAATAAACTCTAATGTCAAGGTGAAAACTAATTTCCACAAATTAATGTCAATAAAATATATATCATGCAAAATAAGCATACATATTTACCCCCTTTAAACAGAGGTCCAGGCGATTGGTGCTCTGGAAGTCAGTCTTTCTGGCTACAAATACACTCCACATGCAAATCCATCATTAAGATAGGGAAGGAATATGTGGAAGTATATGTGGAAATAGGGAAGGAATACATGTGTAAATCTGCTTAGAGCAGGCCACCGTCCTTACAAACTGAGTGACATGCAAGACAGAGATTAGTGAAGGAGGCCACCAAGATACCTATGACTACTCTGAAGGAGATAAATTGATGCTGCCACCAGCATGCTTTATGGTGGGGATGGAATGTTTGCTGGTGTCTGTCAAACATAGCGTCTAGTCTGATGACCAAATATCTCCATTTTGGTCTTATCAGACCAAAGAACCTTCTTCCAGTTGACCTTGGAGTCTCACAATGGCCTTTGTGTGAACTGTGGTCGAGATTTAACTCTCTATGCCGCTTTCTCATAAAGCTTTTGACATGCATTTGTGAACAAGTTGAGAGATCGAGAACTGTCACTGCATGTGAAGAAACATGTAGAGCATGGGCGCTAAACACATTTGAGGAAATGGGCCAATTGCTAATGTAGAGCTAAAGATCATTAGCATTTGTGCTAGTGGAACAGTATCTGACTAACTAACACTAACAGCTCTAAATACAGCCTCTGTCAGATGCTAGAATGTAATAACATGTTCAAATTGTTACAGAGTGGTGTGGGGTTTGGACTCAAGTGCAGTTAAACTTTTTTTTATTATTATTATTTAATGAAACTACCCCTTTTATGGTGTGTGCTTGGTGAGATTGTGATTGTTGGGTTTGAACTCCCAACCCTGGTAATGGGAGCCCAGTGCTTATAAGCAATATAGAAAAAGGGCAGGAAAACAAACAAGGGAAACACCAGGAATGGCGTTTACTCAAACAAAAGACAACAGCTCAATTTATCTAGCCATTGCTTGCAACAAACACTTCTCCTTTTTAGCTTCAGCTTTTCTTCATTGTTCACAACTCGAACTCTTCTCTTTTAACTTCAACTTTTCTTCACTGTTCACAACTCGAGCACTTTTCTCTAACTTCAGCTTTTCTTCACTGTTCACAACTCGAGCACTTTTCTCTAACTTCAGCTTTTCTTCACTGTTCACAACTCGAGCACTTTTCTCTAACTTCAGCTTTTCTTCACTGTTCACAACTCGAACTCTTTTAACTTCAGCTTTTCTTCACAACTCAAGCATTTTTCTCTTTTAACTTCAGCTTTTCTTCACAACTCAAGCATTTTTCTCTTTTAACTTCAGCTTTTCTTCACTGTTCACAACTCGAGCACTTTTCTCTAACTTCAGCTTTTCTTCACTGTTCACAACTCGAGCACGTTTCTCTTTTAACTTCAGCTTTTCTTCACTGTTCACAACTCGAGCTCGTTTCTCTTTTAACTTCAGCTTTTCTTTACAACTCAAGCATTTTTCTCTTTTAACTTCAGCTTTTCTTCACTGTTCACAACTCGAGCACTTTTCTCTAACTTCAGCTTTTCTTCACTGTTCACAACTCGAGCACGTTTCTCTTTTAACTTCAGCTTTTCTTCACTGTTACACTGTTCCTCCCTCTACAAAGATGCAACAGAGAATTGTGTTTGGCTGGGTGTATTTATACCGTGCCACACAGGTGGGTCTGGTCAGCGTTGATTACCGCTGAGGATTCTGGAGCTTGGAGTTCTTTGCTCCAGCTCCACCAGCTTTCATACTTTGCTGGCCAGGCCCCCTGCTGGTGGCTGACAGTACACCCTGCCTGCTCACACTAATAAGCCTATTGCTGAGCAGCATCAGTGTTCAGTACTAGTTTTAACCCTGCAGGTTCCCAAAACTGTTCTAGCTAACATCATATTCATAGCAGTAGAGCACAATAGTATTAAAACTGTAAAATTGTATGAACAGGCTGTGACAGTTTTCTCACTAAATCAGAACTCAAGTTTCACTGTTTGGGAGTTTTGGAGAAGGGAAGATTCTGACTGGTTCTTCTTCTGAGTTTGACTCTCTGTTGTCCCGCCCCCAGCTGAAATAGAGATTCTTATTGGTTCTGCTGTGGAGTATGACAGTCTCTCTGTTGGTTTCTATAGGTCAGTGTCAGTGCGGGTTGTGAGTGAGAGTGGGGGTGTGTCCCAATTGTGTACTAATCAGTAATATTAACTAGTTTTTGAGTATGTAAAATATCATTTTAGTGTAGTTTTATGTAATTTAGTTTGATGTCGATGGATATGATCGTACCACAATGCAATGCAAAACGGAAAGGGAGCTACTTGCTTCTGGAAAAAATAGAAAAAGAAATAGCCGATAACGATGCAAGTGCAACGGCGATGGCGTCAGGAGAAATGGGTTAGTGTGTAATTTTTGTATGTACTGCCCACACTATTAAAATTAGTATATAGCCTATACCTTATAGTATTTGTGTGTAGTATGCAATTGGGACACAGTCTGGATTTCTCTTAATAAGCGGCTGAGCTCAATTAAATAGTCGCCACTGAGAACATCAAATTCAAATTCATTTGGCAGGCCAGACTGATACCTTTATTGGGCCGGTTCTGGTCCGCGGGCCAAATATTTGACACCTTTGCGGGAAACAAATCTTACAGGATTTTACAAAAACATGACACGTCTTACGCAGTTCTTACGCGTGTTGTCCTGTCCACTTAGTGTGCCAAGCCTGGAGTAATAACAATAGAGATGCTATTCTCCCAAATACAGGCCAGTGGAGCATCACAATGATTTTGAAGCAATTATTTTAAGGTAAAAATGTAACATATTGTTATAAGATTCCACTAAGTTGCTTTAATCCTCTATGATTTTTGCTGAAAGAATGTGATCCTCTCTGAATATTAACCATTTCCCCACCTGTCTTCTCTGCAGAGGGTGCAGTTTACTGCAGAACAATTCCATGGGCCCTATCTTACACCCCGCCAACAGTCTATTTTCATGCCTTCCGCCTGCGTTGTTTAAATAGCAACATTGTATACAACGAGTAGATCTACACCGATCTGTGTGCTGGTCTTGAAATGAGGTGTGTTCAGGTAAATTTCTGGCATATTGCTATCTTGGTAATAGAAAACACAGGTGTGCCACTGACTGAAAACAACCTAGGCAGATGTCAACAGTCTTTTCTATCTTGACAGTGAATTGTCAACACAGGCACGTACACCCCCACTTGTTATGCACACATGGACATGTAGCAGTGCATAAACCATTGGGCGTACTAGTAGGTAGCTTTTACATCAACAATAAACAGAATATAATACAAAATAACATTATTCTAGAGGTGATGTTCTCCACCGCTTCAACAAGCCTCCCAGACTGTGCACGATGTGCCACTGAAACAGCAATCAAGCAAAGTCAGAGCGCACCTGGCTCTTAAAGGGAATGGCAAGTGACACGCTGATTGCTTTATTGCCCAATATAAATAAAAGTTATGCCCAAAACACATTTATGATTAATTAAGAGGCTTAGTACAAGCCTTTTGCGCATCTTGAGCCACGCAACGGTACTTTAGCAAAGACACACTGACGCCCCAAACCAGGCTGCGCTGGTGCACGATTGATGGCTCGCCAAAAGATCGCTAAAATAGGGCCCCTTGTCATTTTTGCTCTCCTAGTGTAAATAGTGCTGCTTTCTGTTGCTTTCTGCCCCCTGGTTGCACACGCTGCTCTGTTATGACGTTAGACAGCAATCCGTCAATCAGCAGTGTGATTCAATTAACTGAAAGGCTGCATCAACTGAAAGGCTGCAAGTGAATTATATAAAATTTCTCAGTTACAGTTGTGAGGACCATTGCACGCTTTACTGTGGTCCTGTTTTCACCCTAACGGTTATCAGCTAGGTACCACATTTGTTCATGATAGCATGTCACACATTTCCTGGAAGCCCACGGCCTTTGTATCTTTGCTTCTAGAACTACAGTCTCTCTGCCACCTCTGGTTCAAGAGGAAGACCCAAATCTGTGCAGGAAATATTCAACACTACATTTCAACACCACTGATTCAGGAAAACTAAAGGCCGAAACATTGTGTTTTATCATGTGTTCAGTCATGATCCATGTGCCGTACCCCCTTTGATCACTATTCTGGACAGTGATGAAGAGAGAATGATGGCAGTAACTGAATTGACAGTTCAGCTTAAACAGTCTAATAATAATTGATGACAATGAACAGCCCCATTTACACGGTTCCCCCTCTCACTCTGTAATCACCACCAGAGATGAAGAAGGCAGGCCAGATGTTAAAAGCCAGAGGAGTGAACAAACAACAGTTCTGGTTGTGAATGTGAATGATGGTGATGATGATGATGATGATGATGCTAAGGAAGAAGAAAGGACAGAAATGGGAAGATCATGAGCCCTCACCTTTGGCAATCCGCATCTCCAGTGGTGATGAGGATGAAAGGCAAATGTTTGGAAGCAGTGTATCCCTTACAATGCCAATGTTGTTAATGATGAACCTGAACAGAGAAAAATCATTATAGGCCTAAAAATGATGTTGATTATGATGGTCTGGAACCAGTTCTGGCATTTTCTCCTAGTCAATGTTCTCAAGATACTGATCGCAACAGTGAAGACAAAGATGACTGCCAGGATTGTTCTGGAAAGAAATGAGAAAAATTGATGTTCTTTATAGGAACTGACTTCACCCATGATACAAGTCTACAGTCTACTGAAATGTTCGGTAAACCTTCCATATTTATGACGATATCTTGGGGTCTGAGCAACTGGTTAAGAATAAATAACAGCTCTCTACATATAAAAATATCACCTCTAAAACTCTTCCACTAACTGTGTGCTTTATGTCTGAGCAGACCGCAATATGGTACAACACAAGGTGACTTTGACTGACCAACAAAATCACCTGCCCAGATTACATGCCAAAGTGGGGCCTGTATGGTTTGCTCAACTGGGAACCAGGAGGTTTTATCCATGGGTTTCATGTTGGTCCCACATGTGGATGCCCACCAGAGTGTGTACACTGTACACTGTATGCTGGGCTTTGACGATGAGGCCCATTTAGAAAGCCCAAAAACAACCTCATGTACAAACCCACCTAAAGAGAGCCCAAGCCCACCTAAAACCCATCTAGCCCATATTCCACTCATGCAACACAAACAACAGAAATGCTGATATACACATGGACAAAATTGTTGGTACCCCTCGGTTAATGAGAAATACCCACAATGTTCACAGAAATAACTTGAATCTGACAAAAGTAATAATATATAAAAATTGTATAAAAAAGTAACCATGAAAATCCAACATTGATTATTTTAAAAAATAAACTCCTTAATCCGGCCTGGACAAAAATGATGGTACCCCTTAAAATAATGTGACCAAAGGGACATGTTAAATCAAGGTGTGTCCACTAATTAGCATCACAGGCGTCTACAATCTTGTAATCAGTCAGTGGGCCTATATATAGAGTTACAGGTAGTCACTGTGCTGATTGGTGACATGGTGTGTACCACACTCAACATGGACCAGAGGAAGCGAAGGAAAGAGTTGTCTCAGGAGATTAGAAAGATAATTATAGACAAGCATGTTAAAGGTAAAGGTTATAATACCATCTCCAAGCAGCTTGATGTTCCTGTGACTACAGTTACACATATTATTCAGAAATGTAAGATCCATGGGACTGTAGCCAACCTCCCTGGACGTGGCCGCAGGAGGAAAATTGATGACAAATCAAAGAGACTGATAATACGAATGGTAACAAAAGAGCCCAGAAAAACTTCTAAAGAGATTAAAGGTGAACTTCAAGCTCAAAGAACATCAGTGTCAGATCGCACCATCCGTCGTTGTTTGAGCCAAAGTAGACTTCATGGGGAAACGACCAAGGAGGACACCATTGTTGAAAACAAATCATAGAAAAGCCAGACTGGAATTTGCCAAACTACATGTTGACAAAGTCCAAAGCTTCTGGGAGAATGTCCTGTGGGCAGATTTGCTGATGTGGCACAGGGTGTCTTGAATCTGTGCAGGGTACAATGAAATCTCAAGACTATCAAGGGATTCTAGAGAGAAACGTGCTGCCCAGTGTCAGAAAGCTTGGTCTCAGTCGCAGGTCATGGGTCTTGCAACAGGATAATGACCCAAAACACACAGCTAAAAACACCCAAGAATGGCTAAGAGGAAAACACTGGACTATTCTGAAGTGGCCTTCTATGAGCCCTGACCTAAATCCTTTTGTCACATTCAAGTTATTTCTGTGACCATTGTGGGTTTTTCTTTCATTAACCGAGGGGTACCAACAATTTTGTCCACGTGTGTAGACTCAAAGGAAGTAGATGAAGTGAGCAGAGGTAATGGAAGAGGGCCAAAATGAACAGGAAAGTGACTGGTGTAATCCTTAGCTGACAGGATTATCGCTGTTATTAAGGCAAGTGGCAGTGTCAGCAAATATTCGAAAAAATGTGGTGTTATTTTGTTCACTTTCTGTAGCAAACCACCCGAATGAGCCTCCATAAACTGCAGAGGACTTTCCACAGGAATTCTGAAGATAAACTGAGTGATTCAGAAGAATTAAACCAGCTTTGCAGCAGAGAAATGCTGTTCCAATCTATAAAAAAAAGACCGCAAACTAAACTTAAAATTAACAGAGTATCAAAAGATTTCTTAACAATTAGAGCATCTGTCTATAAGGGATCATCCAAGGAAAGTGGGACCAGACTTGCTTATACTCCTAAATTGACACCTGCACAAGCCGGTTAATGAGGTGGCTCTCCTGCCTACCTACACAAAAAGCCACAGGCCCATCTGTCACGTGTTGGGTACAATGGACCAAACGAGGCAAATCAGCTTGTTTGGTGCAAGTTCTTGAAATTTAGGACAATTCTTAAGGCCTGTGACTGACAGGGGCCCTAGACAATTCACACATACCCTAGGTTTTGCCTTTATAGGGAACCAGCAGCAGACCTCGTTTTTCCTCAGTCAACAAATACAGTGCCTTACAAAACTATCCAACAACCCTTAAAAGTCATGAGATTTCTGGTGTTCTGAGTGGCCTATCTATGACCCCATTTACACCTGGTTCACTTCATGTGACTAGGGTATGGATTGTATGCTAATACGCTTTTAACCACAAGCATTTACACTTGGTAGTCAAATGCGTCTCCGGTTTGTCAGCCTGAAATCCAGCACAGCAGTTATTACTGGTGTGTAAGTAGTTGTACTGGGAGGAGTTCGGCTTGTCAAATGCATCTTGGAGAGATGGATGTGTTTACACTGCTTTAACAACACGTGGCTCAAATGCCTCTCTGACCCCCTCCTGAAGTGGTCTTTGTATCTGGTTTAAATAAGTCTTGGGTGTGTTTACACTTATATTTTTATGTGGCCTTAATCAGATTTGGCCCTGATACTCATGACACATAATGTAACCAGGTGACAAGTGTTGTCCAACAAGACAAATGATCATTTCTGACACTGGCTCAGCGCTACAGCACCACCTGCTGGACAAAACCTCAACCTGTTGTTACAAGGACTCTCAAGAAGTAGACCAAGTCAGCTTTTCTCAGATCAAATCAGGTGTAACGGTGAGTGAAAAGCTTGGGTGCATCGTCCCTCACAGTACTACAAAATCAAAATACTGACTTATAACTTATACTATACACATACACACACTATACATACTCTCTATTCACAATATTGCACTGGTTACAGCAGTTAAATGTGAGTGTGTCTGTATGTGGAGAAGGTGTGATGATACAGATGAGGTTCACAGTCCACAAGCTACTGTTCATTCAGCAGCCTAATTGCTTGAGGGTAGAAGCTGCCTCTAACCTATAATAAAATACAGATCTAATCTATATTCTGTATTTTGCGCTGTTTCATCCCCAGTATTTGTCTAAAATGAGCAAAACTATTTAAATTGTATTGATCACATGAAGCTTCTTCTACATGGGATTGAAACATGCTGTGAATCAGAAGTGGAGCAGGCAGGATGTAGAGCAAAACATGAAAGTTCAGATGGTCCATTCAACCAAAGCTCCAACAAGGCCTCATCGTTCTGTTAATCCCGCCCGAACGTGTGCATAAATATTACATCATATCCTGTGGGAAAGGACTCTTTCACGGTATGTAAAACTTTTTTCCAAGTATGGAGACAGTCAAATATCAGTCAAATCCAGAAGACCAACCAAAGGACTCCCCAGATGCGTCCCACTGCTGGCATTGTGTAGCGTCGCCTATAGTCTACATACGTGCTCTGAACATTTTCAATGTAGCCAAACTTTAATGTCATTATTACTTTTGGTTATCATCACTTTTTTTGAAGGGGACATCAACACGTAGCCAGTCCCATTCCAGCCATTTATACAGAGATTTCTTATCCCATGTAAATCGGTCATAAATTTTACTATTAAACCATTTTAAAATGTCTATAGTCCCATTTTCTCTCTCTGAAACACAACACAATGCAGATCCACCACTAGGTGGAAGCATTTCAGTAGAAAGCTAGACATCTATATAAATATATGCAAATAGAAAATGCATAAAGGGAAACAGCACCAAGATTGTGCCTTGTGAGACAAACTGTCCTTGTTGTTCTTGCCCATATTGGTCATCCTAAAATTTAATAAGAACATTTTTATTTTGCCAGAAAAGAAACACATATGAGTGAGTGCACCCATGTATGACATGTAACATAATAAACAGTCAAGATAGGAACACGGCCTGACAAGTACTCAAACTAGGGGACTAGCGGAAGCTAGTGGACATGAAAAATATATATGCAGGACAACGAGCATGTGAAAGAAAACTGAATGTGCAGATCTGAGGAAACACAAACTCTGACTGAAATATTTGTACAGTTGTGCAAAGACGCCTTTATGGCACAGGATGGAGTTCTGGGTCAGAGTAAGGGGATGCTGTTAAGGTCTATTTAAAGTATGAGAGGGTCTCTGTGGTTAATTAAGGACCACAGCTCTGTGGAAAATCTGTTAGCTCGTCTCTTACCAGTAACGGGAAGTGATTGGAAGAGGAAATGTCCAGGATGAGACTGGTCAGCTATATACCTGCCAGCACAGTTAATGATCCTGCTCTTGTAAACTGTTGTGAACCCAATGATCCTCTCTGCTGTCCTGCTGAGCTGCTTTTCTTTTTTCTTCTTTTTTTAGCTCGGCAGAAGATCCAAACCAGACAGTATTAGATGATGTGAGAATGGAGTCGATGATCGCTGTGAAGAGCTGCCTCAGGAGCTCAACACTTGTTTACATAGCTGTTCAATAAACATTATAGGCTAATAAATGAAGTATTCATGCAGACAGTCTAAGCCTGGTGTTTGTTAGCAACAGTAGCCTAGCTAAACACTTGTTTACATAGCTTTTTGATAGATTTTTAAAAAAGCAAACAGATTAAGTATTTATGGAGACAGGTTAAGCCTGGCGTTTGTTAGCAATGGTAGCCTAGCTTGTTTACATAGCCAAGTATTGATGGCGACAGTCTAAGCCTGGTGTTTGTTAGCAATTCTAGCCTAGCTTTTCTACATAGCTAGCGCTAAGTATGTATGGAGACCGTCTAAGCCTGGTGTTTGTTAGCAAAATTAAGTATTTATTAAGTATTTATTAAGCATTTATGGAGAAAGTCTAAACCCAGTGTTTGTAAGCAATGTTAGCCCAGCTTGTTTACATTGTCAGGTATTGATGGTGACAGTCTAAGCCTGGTGTTTGTTAGCAACAGTAGCCTAGCTAAAAACTTGTTTACATTGCTTTTAAAAATCTATTAAAAAGCTAACAGATAAAGTATTTATGGAAACAGTCTAAGCTCAGTGTTTGTTAGCAATTCTAGCCTAGCTTTTCTACATAGCAAAGTATTTATGGAGACAGTCTAAGCCTGGTGTTTGTTAGCAACGTTAGCCTAGCTAAACACTTGTTTACATAGCTTTTTAATAGATTATTAAAAGCAAACAGATAAAGTATTTATAGCGACAGTTTAAGCCTGGCGTTTGTTAGCAATTCTAGCCTAGCTTTTCTACATAGCTATGCTAAGTATTTACAGAGAGTCTAATCCTGGTGTTTGTTAGCAACATTAGCTTAGCTAAACACTTGTTTACATAGCATCTCAATAGATTTTAGAAGCAAATAAATGATTTAAATTAATTCAATTCAATGAAATAAAAACTATTTATTGCGAATTTATGGAGACGGTCTAAGCCGGCGTTTGTTAGCAACGTTAGCCTGGCTTCTTTAAATAGCTATCGCTAAGCATTTATGGAGACGATCTAAGATCTCTTACATAGCTTTTTAATAGACTTTTACAAGCAAATAAATTAGCTAAGTATGTATTTGCTTGTAAAGGGGGGGTGGAGATGAGGTCTGTGCTTGCCATGTTTCTGAGGGTCTAAAGAAGAACTTATATAAAGTATATAAGTATAATAAGTTGGCTGTCATGTTAGCAGTCATGGTTTTATCAGGAGTCTAATTAGATACAGTAGCTGCAACTGTACTACAGTACATCTAGCTATATAGCTCGCTCTCCCCCCCTGTTTGCACCCCAAAAGCGTCAGGGGCTTTAGACCAATGATGGTTGTCTCCCCCTGGGGGAGGGTCTCCGATATTACTGAAGCACCCGTTTGTGTGGGAATACGCTTAATATTGACCGACATGTAAGCGTGTAGGCATAATACGAGCGACATTACAGCTTTCGGCGTGGTCCAGCTGTGCATTCAGGGCAGTGTTCAGCTGAGCCATCAACTTAGACCATGATGGCCAAGAAGATGCACCATCCGAAGGGCTTCGCAGCTGAGCACTGCTGCGTCCCTCTGTGCGGAGCGACCTCAAAGTACAACACGGTGCTCAGCTTCCACAGTTTTCCGTCGGACGACGGCCTGCGGAAAACCTGGCTTGTCAGTGTACGCAGAGATAATTTCCCCCTAAAGTCAAACGCCCGAGTCTGCAGTCGTCATTTCAGGCCAGAGGATATTACAGACCGAAAAGAAAGTGGAGGTAGACGGAGGCTGAAAAAGGGCGCCGTGCCGGTGTTGTTTCCCTGGAACAACTACTGTGATGGTAAGCCGAGGTTCCCTAGTTCGGGAGAGTGGAGGTAGCTAGTGCTAGATCAGGGAGAAATAGGGAGCAAAAGCGACCATATTACACCAATATTATAGCCATAAACACCATAAACTACTTCTGCTCGCCTCATCTTACTGAATCAACGTTAGCATCCATCGCTGCCGGATCTCAATATGAGAGACAGACAGAGAGAGAGAGAGAGAGAGAGCCGTGGACACTATTAGCTAGTCTGCTTGCTAGCTGACTTTCCACATGTCCTATATTTATTGGACACGAGTGGACATCAGCTAGCTATCATCTTCGGATGAAATGAACTAACAGACTGTAATTTATCCAGCTGTTCAGCTACCAGAACCGTTCTCCTAAACAAAGCACGCTAGCTGCTCCCTACCTAAACGTGCTAGATAGCTAACTTAGCTAGCGTGCTTTTTTGTGCGGTTCTTGTGGACATGTTGTACACAGCTTGTATTGCATGTTCCAGCGATCCTGTGTAACGTTAGCGCTACCTAACACCGATCACTGATTAAATATGCACAGTGGTGCCATTTTGCTACTTAGGGGGATGGAGCTAGCTAGTAGCACATCACAGCTCCCACTTGGATGCGCACAGAGCTGCTTTTCCCATTGTGAAATGGTACAGTAAGCAGAGTCACCTCTATTAGAAATTCCTGCTTGGCCAGCTCAAGATTTAGCTTTGAGATTGGTGGTTTAGCTGGTCTGCCAGCATGAACCTGACCAAGCTTGTTGACCAGAATTACAATCATGACCAAACTGATGACCCTCATGATGACCATGTTGGTTGACCATCATGATGACATGCTGACGGACCAGCTTTGCCAACCCAGGCTTAGCTTTGCTTTTGACCAGCATGAGGTATGCTTGAGATTGGTGGTTTAGCTGGTCTGCCAGGATAAACCTGACCAAGCGTGTTGACCAGAATGACAATCATGACCAAGCTGATGACCCTCATGATGACCATGTTGGTTGACCATCATGATTACATGCTGACGGACCAGCTTGGCCAATTCAGGCTTAGCTTTGCTCTTGTCCAGCATGAGGTATGCTTGAGAATGGTAGTTTAGCTGGTCTGCCAGGATAAACCTGACCAAGCTTGTTGACCAGAATGACCATCATGACAAAGCTGATGACCATGCTGGATGACCATCATGACCATGCAGACGGACCAGCTTGGCCAGCTCAAGCTTAGCTTAGCTCTTGTCCAGCATGAGGTATGTTTGAGATAGTAGTTTAGCTGGTCTGCCAGCATGAACCTGACCAAGCTTGTTGACCAGAATGACCAAGCTGATGACCCTCATGAAGACCTTGTTGGTTGACCCTCATGAAGACCTTGTTGGTTGACCATCATGATGACCCTGTTGGTTGACCATCATGATGACCATGCTGATCCACCTGGCTGACCAGGATGACAATCCTGACCATGCTGAACCGCCTGTGTGACCAGCTTGACCAAAGTAGTACACCAGTATGACCTGCTTGGTCAAAGTAGCTGACCAGCTAGTCCACCAAACTCAAATGAAAACAAATGTTACACTTCTAAAGCAGCTGGTCTAACAGCATAGGGTAGGTTTACACCTGGATGACCATCTTGACCATCTAAGACAAGCTTATATGAAATATGACCATATGAAACCAGCTATTCGGAGCTGCATTTTCAGAAGGGGTATCACTGTAGTAGACACAGTCTCACAGTTTGAATATCGGTAACCTTCTGTGAAGGTTCACCTCTGTGCAGTTGGGAATCTTTCAACACGACAGACTAGGGGACCAGTTGGCTAAAGGCCTTTTTTAAAAAGTTGGATTGAGCTGAGAGCAAAAGGACTGGTTAATAGAGCAGACTCAAAGTCAATTGCGATGCAAACAAAAATAATAAACAAAAAATGATGAGGATGAGGAAGTAAATTGGTATGAAAAGGAAATCAACATGGAAAGGACAAATCAACAGTGGAAACTACCCAGCATCGAATGCTAAAGAGCACAGGTATGTTCCAAGTGGAGATATGAAAGGAAGTTCCACTGTTTCAGAGTGGTTGGGTGGGAAATGCTCCATCTTACATCCTGCAGTTGTTCACAGAGGTGGAGATAGATAGGAACCAGTGATGAGTTATTGTTTTATTTTAATTAAGATATTTTTTAAAACGTTTTAGTGTAAGTAATAAGTTTAAAAAAAAAAAAACATACAGAACAAGACAAAACGTAAATTTGAATGGAAATCTATTCCAAGTAATTTAGAGCATTTCTATTGGTCTATTCATCCAAAATGATTTAAACTGTGTACAGAAGCAGCTTCAGGGATACTAGTTTTTTTATATTGGAGAGCAGCAATATGCATATATTATTTTAAAATATATTTTTCTCTAACTCTATTTAACCATTATCAGCTCTACAAAGAAAAAAAGACAATATATTGTATAGTAATAGAAATAACCGTATTTACATGGTAGTCACTGTGACCCTGGTTCCGATCACCATCGTGTACAGAAGCCTGAAATGGTGCGTTTCTGTAGAAAACACTATTTTTACACTATTTTTGACGATTAAATGTAGCACTTATTATTCATTTATGATGTGTTTCATTGATGTGTGTACCTGTAGCCTAAATCTGTAGCTGTTCTGTTCTTTTTCAAGGAGGAAACCCTGATGGACTACAGCGGTTGGAGCTGGAATCCGAACAGGAGATCATTTCAGTTCTTACAGCTTCGCATGTTAGTGAAGATGGTTATCATTATGACACCCAACAGACGAAAGAGATCATTTCTGCGCGCTATCACTGGCCCGATATGTCAAACCGTATTAAAACATGGGTAAGGTATTTTATTATGTTTCATTACCACAAAAAATCTCCTTTATTTCACATACCTGATTTATTTATTTTTTCAAATCACAGATTATCATAGTAATAGTAGCTACAGTACATAGCAAAGCCTGCCTTTATAGTTGGATGTAGAGCGATATGGTGAAAATACTATATCACAATATTTAAACACATTTTTCACGATACACAATATTTATCCCCATACATGTAATCACAGACTAAATACATGAGTTGCAACATATTTTTAAAAACTACTGTTCAAATACTCTCCCATACTGGAAACAGTCATTTTTATTACTCAACATCTGCAACACTTCATCCAGTTAAACCAGTCTAAATACAGTTAGTAAAGAAACCGTGAACAGTGTTTATTAAGCACTAACAATATCTTCCATATTCTTGTATCTTGTAATTATGGATGCTGTGATTCCATTATTTTCCGTTCTACAGACATCAAGCCTGTCCGCCATGTTGTCAAATTTGCAAACCATAGTCTGCGCAGTAGAGAGACCAGAGATGGAGTCAGACTCTCTTAATCTTTTGGTAGATCTTCCCCCTTCCCCCAGACCAAGTGTGTCACGTGTGTTCTAACTCACTTGCCACAGGATTGCCAGGACCGGCTCATAGTAAAGCAATAGAACACGAGAGGGAGTGTGTTATCATAAAATGTCAGCATAGCTGTGATGAAGCAGACACTGTTTATTTATTTATTTATTTTGTTTGTTTGTTTGTTTGTTTGTTTTTAGGTAGATGGATGTGAGCAATGTGTAAAAACAGATAATGGAGGTTCTGGAGTTAGATCTACGTGTGGTCCAACTGCTTACCTAGATGTGAGTGACTGTAACTTGACTGTTCCTGATAACTAAATTTAGATTTCTAAGTTCATATTTTTATTGAGTAACTTTGCACTGTCTCCTCTCCAGAAAGCACCTCTAAAAGCCAACAATGACTTTAGAGTTTCAGGAGCAACATCTGTTCTTAGTGAAGTTCAGGACATCACTGAACCTAAGGCCTCAATCGCAACAGACTTCAAGAAGCAGACGACAAGCTCTGGAAACGGAGGCAGATCCCTGCAGTGTCCCTACTGCTACTTCCAATGCAACACCAAATGCTCATTCCAAATCCACGTTGGCTCCCAGCACCCCCTCCACTGTGAAGACATGTCTGTGGGCCACTTGGGTAAAGTTATCTTCTACCAGCGGACCGCCAAGCTCTTCCACTGCTACATCTGCTTCTTCACGTCAAAAGACTATGCCAAACTTTTCGACCACATGTTGGTCAAGCACTCCTTCTCTGGCAAAGCACAACGGAAGGATCCGACTTCGGGGTCAAAGCGCAAAGCTGACGAGGCCAAGGAAAGATGTGGTGCCAGTAAGGACAGCAAAGATTCTGATTCGTCCGAGGTCGGACATGGGGAAGCAAGCGAGCAGGACAAGGACACTAGTCCCAGGATGCAAGCCGCCAGCTTGATGGATGTAGACACTAAAGCATCACTAACGCAAGGCCCTCTAAAAACGGAAGAAGGACAGAGCATGGAGGGGGGAGCCAACGAGGACTCCAGCATTTCTGGCAATTCCATAAAGCGGAAGCGAAGCTCTGCATCTTGCAGTGAGGATGAAGACGACGAAGAGGATGAAGAGGATGAGTTGGACAGCAGCCAGGCAGCTAAAGAGGAGAAAAATGCGGCCATTATGAAATACACTGAGCACTTGAGCACCCGCTATTACTACTGCAAGTTTTGCAAGTGGCGCTCCAAGAAAAAAGGCTTTTTACTGTACCACGTCAGTCACAAGCATGATGTCCCCAAGCCGCACGCCTGCAAAGAGTGCAGCAAGACCTTCATGCTGGAAACCCTGCTGACCAAACATGTTAAGATGTTCCATAAACAGGGGCTTTACCAGTGCCCGTTCTGCCCTTTTGAGTCCAATTTTCTGCGGGGGATCCGCCGTCACCTCAATAACTGTAGAGGGGAGGAGGAGGGTGAGGCGGAAGGACGCATACATACTGAAGGAAAGCCATAAGGGTGGGAATGGGAGAATGTCGGAATATGGTGCTTCTAAATCTTTGGATGTAAGAATGGGAATTCTGTCCTCGCTCTTAAAGGTAAAGGTGCCAAAAAGGGTTCTTTGGTGGAATACAATAGCAGTAGAGGCAGTGTAGGTGTCCATGGAGGTTCTGATCACAACATTACATCGTATGGTGCTGACGGCTCATTTTGGATTGCTATGCCAAGTTTACATAGAAGGACCAGTTTTTTGTTTCCTAAACACTTCATCATGTGAAGATTCTTGAAAGAACCGTTGTTGTAAATGATGTGTGAGTGCAACGAGCCAATTTAAGCCTTCTTAATTATGTTAAATGTTTAAAGAAATGAAAGCTTTGGAATTTCCTCCTTCTTTTGCATTGTTGTAATTGAAACACATCAGGACATCTTTCACATATTTTGTTTCACATGTGGTGAAATTCTTGACAGAGAAACTGAGAATCAGTAGTGAGATAAGTGTCAATGTTACTGTTAAAGACATGTATTAGTGTTTCAGTATTTACTGTTATTTTTACAGTTAGGTTTACAGTTAAAGAATCCTGTCACAGTTGCCAGTTTGCTGTTTTAGGAAAAAAAACACTGTACATATTAGAATAACAACGGTTATGAAGTGTTATATTTGTGGTCGATTATATTGAGAATTTTTTGGTTTATTCGACTAGATGTTGCTGTAATTGTACAATCATCAGTATTTTTGCCAGTGTACAGTCAGGCCAAGCAAGTATTCGAACAGTGACACAATTTTTGTCATTTTGCCTCTGTACAACAGCACAGTGCATTTGAAGCATTTGTTAACAGAATGCACAGTTTACCACCATGACAGTCGCCCACTCCATATAGCACCAGCAATACAGGACGGGTAAAAGATCTTTACCCAAACCAAACAAAGTTAATAAACTTGTGTGACTGACTGATGGCAACGTTAACAAATTTTGGCAAACCATGGCAATACACACAGCCTTGATTTTACAGATCAAAACAGAGGTTTTGATATCTATAACCGAGGCCAGCTACGTGTTGTGCTGGTAGGGCAAGGCTTGAGTGGGCCGCGGGAAGCATTTCGCCCCTGCTACGGGGCTGTATTGACGGGACCTCCCGTTCGCCTCGTCACCCATAAGCTGTAAGGGACTACGGGGCATACGAGGCAGCCACTACCTCCAGTAGCAGCTCGAGCTTTAGCTTGTAATTGTTCAAGGGTCTGCTAAACCTGATACACTTCTAGGACTGCCTATTCCACATCAAGAGGAGAGCAATGCTGGTTATTCATTAGACTTAGGTTCCCAGGGGCTTAAACACACCCCAATAACTGAATTTACTAGCAGTGCATTTGCAGTCAAATGAAGCAATCAAGATGTGTCAAGGTTATAGATGTTAAGCTTTAATTCAAGGGGTTTTAATGAAATTAGTGCATCAATGGTTTAGGAATTACAGGCCTTTTTTTCCACAAAGTCTCTCACTGGCTCAAAAGTCATTAGACAAACTAACGTTTGTTTTGTTGTTGTTTTTGTAAATACCTGGATGCAGTCAGTGGCTGTGTAAGGACTGAGACCAATAGGTCATACATGTTCATCACCAAATGCTGAGTTTCGTCATGTGAAATGCTTTACCAGGCCTTTACTGCAATCGCTTTCAGTTGCTGCTTGTTTGTGGTTCCTTTTGTCTTCAGTTTTGTATTCCATGGGTGAAAATCATGCTAATTGGCTGATTCAGCCATTCAAGAACATTTTCGATTTCATTGCCTTGAGAAGCTCTTGGGTTGCTTTCGCCGTATGGTTTAGGTCATTATCCATTTATACTGTGAAGCACCACCATCCTATCGGTTTTGCAGCAGTTGACTGAATCTGAGCAAGAAGTAGAGCCTCGTACACTTCAGAGCTCTATACAATCCTGCTACATCTATCAGCAGTCACCTCATCAGTAAATACCGGTGACCCAGTTCTGCTGGCAGCCATACATGCCCATGCTATAACGGTGTATACACCATGTTTCCATTGGATCATGATCATGATCTTGTGGGCGGGCTTTATTAGCTGTTTCCATCAGTTAATTGAGGAAATTTTAGGGGTTCTTCAGTGCTTTCAATATTCAACTGTGAATGAACCTCTTAAGGTGCTTTAAGGAACCTTCAAGGAAACCTTTTTTTTCTTTTCCAAACACCTTAAGAGGTTCCTCCACAGATTTGGTTCTTGAGTGTTACCAGTGGTTTGCATCTTGAAGTAAACCCTCTGTATTTACATTAATGACTACCTCTGCCTGCTTCTTTGAGGGGGTTCCTGGCTTGACTAAATGTTGTAAAGGGGTGATTCTTTTCACCAAGACATGGATTCTGAGTTAATCCACTGTAGTTGTCTTCCATGGTCGTCCAGGTCTTGTGGTTTTGCTGTGCTCGCCGGTGCATTCCTCGTTTTTTGAGAACGTACTAGATTGTAGATTTGGATGCTCCTAAAGTTTTTTTAAGCCTAATAATGGCCTCCTTTCACTTGCATGGACCCTTTTTTGGACTGCATATTAAGAGTCTAGAAGCTATCAAATGTCAATTGGGATCAACTCCAGACCTTCGTAATTATTTGTGACATAACAGGTCAAAGCAGGCCATGAAAACGCTTATCAGTCAATTACTTTTGAGCTTGTGGAAGTGAAGGGTCATGGCTGCAATTGCTAAATAGTTAATGCAGTATTTTTGTTTAGCCTCTTGAATTTTACACTTCAGTAACCTAATCATTGCTTCATTTCAAATCTACTGTGGTGATGCAGAGCAACCAAATTACAGAAATTGTCACTGTGCTAATAAGTACAGACCTGACTAAGGTAATGTGGAAAAAACATAAAACAAATAGAATTATCCATATTAGAATAATATGAATTGTGTGAACTCAATATTGTTTAAATTAAGATCAAATGTTCAAATACATTAAAAAAGACAAAGATGATGGTGTCCTCATTGATTTTTTTACAGGACTGTATAATGCTTTTGTCCAGTGAAAAACATGTATCTCCATTTTTGTCTGTTTTAGTTTTCTCCATAGTTTCAAACCTATAGCTGTTCTGTACACTGTGTAAATAATTCTGGATGAATGGACCAGTAGAAATGCTCTAAATGACTTGGAATTAACTCTTATTCTACACTGACTTTTATTCAAAGTTCAGAACATTTGTGCCTCCTGTAAAGTCACCATTTTGGAGAAGCTCCAAAGTTCATTGGGCAGCGACGATGCTAGTTAGAGCATTTTCAGGATATTCAAATATTCTCCATTAGTTCTAATATTTGCATTGTGTTATTTATGTTTCAGTGGTTAAATCTCTTCTGAGAAGTGAGATTGGAGCGATCTGTCAATTCCTAAAATCTGTAATAGCGATGTCACTGTTAATAAGTACAGACCTGACTATGGTAATGTGGAAAAACAAATAGGACAATCCCATTCAATCCCTTCAGTGAAAACCTTCAAATTGAAATATTTAAACATTTAATATTTAAAACATTTTTTAATATGATCTTTGTTTTACAGTATTACTAGATGGTGGTAATACAACCAAACGCATACAACTGAAGAAATGTCGGAACACAGAAAAGCTATACAAATTAATCTACAATTAATAGAATTTTAAGAGCTCCTCACATTTATCGTTTCCTAAAATGCCTACAGTTAAACTCCTGTGCAGCACATCAGCCTGTCTTGTTTAAAGCTCAGACATTTAGAATGTGTGTCACGAACTGGAGATAGCTGACTTGATGCCTTCCTGTCCATGCTCTCTCACAAGTGCTTTAGAAGGCAGTGTAGTGTTGAAGGTTTCTGTAATCGAAGGCTGCAGTACTTGGTGTTGCCAAGATTTTGACAGCTCACTACTAGATATGAGCGTTTAGCTGTGTTGTCATTAGCATTTGTGCTCGACACAATGGAAAGCCAGATCACTGGGCTTTGTTTTAGACCTGACTGGCTGCCTTAGAATCCAGTCTGAGCAGGCTGCATTTCTTTCGTTTCAGATTCAACCTTAGATTGCTTAGCTAAAAAAAAAACAAAAAAAACAAGGGTGTTAGAGGTGTTGAAGAAGAAGAACAAAGGACTAATTCACACATCAACCTTTTTTTTTTGACATGAAGGGTTTCCTCCTCGCAAACCTCCACTGATAATCTAACTTGTTTGGTCTCTTTCTGATGATAAGATGTACTTTGGCATCAGCTGTGGCAAGATCTACCTGTAGAGCCCCGTGGTTACATTTTGATATTGTTGGGCTGAATTTGCTAGAACAGCCTGACCTGGCCATGTTGGCAGTTGTTTCATCTGTACTTTATTTAGCGGACAGTCGAGCGGCTGAACGGCTAAATCCCTTTCCAGGCTCATCTGCATCTACAGCCTTCTTTCTAAAGGCCTCTGAGAGCTCTCTGGATTTTACCATGATAATAACACTCACTTTACCAATCAAGAGCCAACCACACTAAACTTCTGAGGTTTAACTAGGACAGGCTCCTCCAAAATCTTCTTTAACCATGTTCTAATCATCTACAGCTGATTTTTTAGGCATTTGAATTAGTAATAAATGTGGGGGTGTCTTCACTTTTTCTTCATAAGAAAACCTGTTTCTATTAATGACATTTTACAAATTATTTTTAAGACATTTCCTCAGTTTTATGTGTTTAGTTAAATTGCCTCTCTCTATATATATTATCT